>NC_136500.1:47213110-47448110 GCF_053919585.1 Euprymna scolopes
TACGCTTGTACTCCCCCTTTGATACTCTCAACTAAACCGCCAGGCATCAGAATTTCACCCCTTCATTGTTGAGGTCCCTAGATGCCAGAAAGCCTTCTACACTACTAGTTTATTCCCGCAAACTGCTATATTTTGGAACTCCCTCTTTGTTTCCTGCTTTCTGACTGTACTGACCTGCAGAAGTTTAAATGTAATGTGAACAAACATCTCTCTGTTCAACACCCCACAGTTCCCTGTTAAACATAATTCCAAATAGTTGCTCCTCATGTCCGAGTGTCAGATGCCTTGTTTAGGGTGAAAAAGAAACTAATTTAGGATTTTGTCTTGCTGGCTTTATAAACTTACTTTTTCCTGATTTCAGCTATATGGCCCATGCTTAATGGCTGACCATACGGGTCCTATTTTTTTTAGTAGGTAATTATTTGCTTCCCCATAAAAGCAAAATGTAACAGTCGTTTTTAATGTGGAAGAAAACCAGCTCCCCATAAAGGGGCACTCTGGAAGTAGGTAAAAATAAGATTGTCTTCGTATAGAAGGGTTTCCCTTGCATTGACTAAGGACAAATTAACTTGAGTGGAGCATCAGAACAGATATTACACTCTGATCCTGGCCTGTGCCCCTTTAAAAGTAACTACCCTGCCCTCTAAATATAATTTAAACTACAGCCAAATAAGACAAAATTATTGATTTCGTAAAATTTTATCAAATTTAAAATTGTTTTACATTTTGATAGTAGTTCAACTCCACTCCCGTGTGTGTTAGAAATGTGTACTAGGTTGGTGCAAAAACAATATCATTTTCTCACATGTTACTTTTACATATAATTTCTGAATCAATTCATTGATATATATATCGCCATGTTATATATCATTCTGAAACGAGTTTTTCACTCTATTGAATCATGTTATTCGTTACCGTTCTCAATCTCTTGATTCATTTTTTTTCTTTTCTTTTTCTTTTCTTGCAGGCTTTTCGACTACATGGACAAAATTCAAATCCGTACAATTTTCTTGTTCCAGCTCAAACTAGGCCGAAAAGCTGCTGAGACAGCTCGTTATATCAATAATGCATTTGACCTAGGAACCACTAACAAACTTCTGGCACAACGGTGGTTCAAGAAATTTCGCAATGGTGATAAGAGCTTTGAAGATGAAGACGGTCGCGGCCAGCCGACTGCGGTTGATAACGAATATTTGAAAGCCTTAATTGAAGCTGATCCTCGCAAAACCACAAGAAGTTGCTGTTGAACTGAAGGTTGACCACTCAACAGTCATTCGCCATTTAAAGCAAATAGAAGTCAAAAAGTTGGATAAATGAGTACCGCATGAATTGAACAATAATAAAAAAAAAAATCGTTGTTTTGAGGTGTCTTCTATGCTCCTTCTTTGCAACAAAAACGACCCATTTCTCAAGCAGATTGTGACATGTGATGAGAAGTGGATTCTTTACAACAACCGGCAACGTTTGGCACAGTGATTGGATGCCGGAGAAGCTCCACAACACTTCCCAGAGCAGAAATTGCACCAAAAAAAAGGTTATGGTGACTGTTTGGTGGTCTGCAGCTTGTCTCCTCCATCACAGCTTTGTAAATCCGGGCGAAACGATTACCGCGGAGAAGTACTGCCAACAAATTGACGAAATGCACTAGAAGCTCCGTATGTGCCCGAGATTGGTCAATATGAAGGGACCGATTCTCCTCCATGACAACGCTTGCCCGCATGTTGCTCAACTGACCCTGCAGAAGCTGAATGAATTGGGCTACGAGACTCTGCCTCATACACCATATACACCAGACCTCTCGCTAACCAATTATCACTTTTTCAAGCATCTTGACAACTTCCTGCGCAAAAAATACTTCAAAAGCCTAGATGATGCCGATTTGGCCTTCAATGACTCCATCGCTTCCAAAACTCCGGATTTGTATGCTAATGTGATAAATAAACTTGTTTCTCATTGGTAAAAACGTGTTGATTCTAATGGTTCTTATTTTGATTAATAAAGTTTATTATGAAAGGAGTTATCTCTTGAAGTTGAATGATAAAAAAAAACATTATTTTTTCACCAACCTAATATATAAACGCCAGCAATAAATTGACTTCCACTCTTTTTATTTCATATCAGATCTGAATCCATCATTTTTATAATTATCGAGCCACTTGAATCCACTTGTGACATTTCTGTCTTGTTAATCTTAAGACAGTTTCTTTTTTTATCATCTTTTGAAGGTTATTCAAGTATAGATTATTCTTAAGATAGTTTTTTTTTTTTTCTTTGCAATATTGATTTGCACCTTCTGAAGGCTAAGTGACTTGATTTGAGAAAGGAAGGTGCCAGTGGTGATAAGTTATTTAATTATTAGTTATTAGCAGGGAAGGGTCAATTTTATATTGAACTAACATGCTGCCTGCCGTTACAGTTGTAGATATGCTTAAATGTATTTTAATGTATGTAGATCTTGTATGTATTATTATACAGCTAAGTTTCTATTGATTTTATACTGTATTCAAGATATAGTAGTGTTTTCAAAAGTTAAAAAAAAAAAAAAAAAAAAAGTACTTTGGTGCCATCAGCTTTTTTTTTTTTTTTTTAAGCAATTTTTCACCCCAAACATGGCACAGTGCCACTTTGAAGTAGGGAGCTACTATTGGGGATATAAGTTGCAGAGGCATTATGAAGGGAGATGAGTAGCAAGATGTCTGTTCACATTGCACTAGAACTTCTGCATGTCAGTACAGTTGAGAAAGCAGAATCCCGTAAGGGAGTTCCAAAGTCTTGCAGTTCTGGGGAAGAAACTATTGGAGTAAAAGGCATTCTTACACCTTAGGGATCTCTATTGTAAAGGGGTGGGATTTAGTTGTCAGGGGTAGTCACGTTGAGGAGGTACAAGTGCTTGTAGTTCATCAGAGCATTCACCATTAAAGTACTTGTAGAACAGGCAGAGGGATGCAACATTTTGTTGATGGGACAGAGGCTGAAGCCTAAATGACAGTTCAGGACCTATCAGGTTGGCAACTCTCCTTTGAACCCTCTCCAGGAGTGAGAGACAAGCAGCAGATGCACCAGCCCAAATGTGATAACCGTACTCTATACATGGGCGAATAGTGACCTTATAGAGGTACAGAATATTTTAAGGCGTAAGTAGTTTTCTAGCACGGTAGAGAGGGCCCACCTTCTTTGCAGCAGCCTTGGCAATGCTCTCAATGTATCTATTCCAGTTCATGTTCCCTGTAAACATTAGGCCGAGGAGTTTAAAGGAAGTACTTTCAGGTAATGTTCTTGGCCATTACTATTGGTGGTAGAGAAGGTTTCTTGTAATTATTGAAGGAAACAAGCTTAGTCTTGGTAGCATTGAATGTGACCAACCATTTTTGTCCCCATTCCACTACAGATTGGAGGTCATCCTCTAGTGTTTCTGCCATTTCCTTAGATATGTGTTCATTTGTTTTCCCCTCATGCCTGTTATAGAGAGTGGTGTCATCAGCAAATATACCCATCTCCAAAATAATTTTATCAGGGAGGTCATTTATGAATATCAGGAATAATAAAGGTCTAAGGATCGACCCCTAAGGTACTCCCACATTTATATATTGTTTAGATGTACGACCGTCGAGGACAACTTGGATTTTTCTCTTACTTAAGATTTAATTACATTATGTATTCTTCCAGTGATACTATATGATCTAATTTTCCTTAGAAGACCATCATGCCATACTCTGTCAAAAGTCTTACATATATCAAGGGCTACCACTCTACCCTCCCCTATTTTGTCCAGGGAACGGTATATACGTTCAGCTAGAATCGACTGAAACATTTATCTTTCTGTTAGTATTTGCTATCATATTACCTAAGGACACACAGACAGATATCAGTTTTAAAAATTAACAGTTAAACGCATAAATGTATATTTGCACATGCATAAAAGATACACATAAAGTCGACTTATTACTGCTAATTTCCAGTTTTTTCACTTTTTACCTCTTAGCGGCTATTTTTACCAGCTAAAAAAAAAAAATGGAATTTGTTCCACAGGTCTGGATCCCTATTTATCAAGTTTTAAGTCTGTAAAACAAAAATTGACAGTTTGGTAGAGACAGTTCTGCACACATACAGACATGGTTATTTTATATTTTTATATGTAAATGCCCTTGACCCACTTCCCATAGCAGTAGAGCAAAGAAACTTAGCACAGTTATTAGTCTTTCTCTACATAGGAATCACCCTGAGTTATGCATTTCTGTGGGTCAGGGGCATTACTTATTGCACGTCCCTTGTGTATATCAAAATACATAAAGCTGTGTGAAATGTGACAAAATAAATAAAAAAAAAATAAATAAATAAAAAATAAGTTTACTGTCCATTTTGTAACATAACTGCTTTGCTTATGCTTTCTTTGGGGAGGGGGACAATTTTGAGGGTGAAGTTAATAGTTCATGCCTAATGGCAGTTGCATAACATAGATGTTCATTGCATATACCTTTTGAATAATAATGCTGATACAACTAAAATATTTTATGAAATTAACTCATGAGTGTAGGGCTTTATATGCAACTGTTTTTCTCAAGTGATGACTAGAAATAATAAAACGCTTATCTTTTGGTGATTATGTTCTGTTTTGTTTTTTCTTTTTTTCGCCGACAATCTTCCAAAACTCACTACTCAATGAAAAACGTTTTTTCAGCCATTATTTTTTAGTAAAACGAGCAGTGAAATTAAACAAATGATTTACTAGAACAATTTATTTATTTATTTATTTTTTTTTATTTTTTTTTTTTACGAAGGTGGTTTAGAAAACCCTAAGAAATTCAAGTATTTTATACCTTTTAAGTATTAACATAAAATTAGGTGCATATTTAGAATTACACTTATTTAAATATATATGTGCATAAAAATCTTTGTACATGTCACAGAACAGATGTCATGTTCCAAAAATCACATTTAGTTGTCAAAGGTCAGCTGATAAGTTTATCCGTAGCACCTTGGAGTGTCCATTTTTTTTTTTTTTTTTTTTTTTTTTTTTACCAAAAATATTTTGTAAAACCAAACTTTTAAAGCATGCTACATTTAAGCAAAATTATTTTAAAATATTTGATTTAATACAATAAAGCAATACGTTTTTAAGCACACACTAATATCCCTTAAAAATTACTGGGCGTTTAAATTGGATTAAACCTTTTTGCTAGATTTAAGAATATTTGAAATTTGTTTTTTTTTTTTTGCAATCTGTATAATTTGCCGATTTTCCTGCTTGTAGTTGATGTCATTTTGGAGGTTTTATCTATATTAATAAAATCATCAAACCTTGTCTTTTCTCACTTCAACGTAACTTTGATAATTACATATTTTTTATCTTTTTATTTTCATTAATTTTTTTTTTTTTTTCAGTTCGGTAACAAAAGATTAAAATTTCTTGAAACCTACAAAAATGACACTGAAGCACAACTTTGTTCATATAACATTCATTTCAACAGCTAACAACATTGAATCTTCATAGTATGATTCATAACATAGGAATTAAGCTTGATTTTTTTTTTTTTTTTTTTTTTTTTTTTTTTTTTTTAAATAGTGAACAAAAGAAAAATGAACATTTATAAAAATAGATGGAAACACAATTTGATAATCTTGCAAAAATTCCATTTGCTAAAGTTTTCAACTTGAATTGTTTTATATAAGACAACCTTAAATCCAATATTTAGCCCACCATATCAAAGAGTTGTCCTTTCTTTAATATTGGAATGTGTCATATATTATACGAATTGCAAAACCCCAACATAAAAAAAAGTCCTTTACTAAAGATAGTAATCTAATTCAAAGAGGCGGGGAGAGCTATTAATTGCACAAAAGAAAAATTATAAATTTTGTTTACATGTAAATTTTATCGAAATAATTAAAAATTTCCCTTTGACTATTTTTTTGCATCCTAAACTCTAGGCTGGTTTGTGATGCCTACTTGTATTGTTTGGGTTTCCTCTTCTACAGCACATCCACTTTTGTTTGGTTTGTTATTTAATTCCAAACACAAAATACCTATTATAAGTGCTTTAGTAGATAAAATTAATTGAGTAGGTAGAAGTATTAAATTTCCAAATTGATTTTCAAACTAAACCTCTCTCTCGTCAGGTCTCTACTTATCCTTCTTTCTTGCAAGTCCGTCCTTATCATTTCCTCTCATGTCTTCCCTGTCAACTGATTCTGCTATTTTAATTGTCCTATATTTACTAATACAAAAACTCAACTATTTTTTTTTTCCATGTGACCATACCAACAAAGTTTTCTGTTCTGTACATTTCTTCCTATACGGTCTAGATTTAATATTATTCTGAGGTCATCTGATCTAAGCCTGTCTTTAAGACTCGCATTGCACATCCGTTGTATCATTCTCATGTAATTTCTCTCCATGCAACACATATCCTCAACTCTCATTGGCCAGGTTTCACTTTTATATAGCATAGATATGCCTGATAGACTCTTCCCTTGATCAACAATGATAATAACGTTGTGCTCGTTAATAGATGCAAAAGTTCCTTAAACTCTATGCACTCTTGCACAAACTAGTTCATTCATGTATTCCAATGTATCACTAAGGTAAAAAAAACAACAAAAAAAAACACTTCTGAACTATCTCGATAACCTCCTCATCCAAAGATCAAAACTCCGGGTAAAAAATATTCACTTGATGTGTTGAAAGTAGTTTCATCATCCTAAATTTGGATAGTTGGTATAAAACTTTCAAACGTTCTCTCAACTATAAGTACCATACTAACAATTTGGTAAAATACAAAATTAATCATTGCATTAGATTCTTTATAGGCAAGTTGTCGTCATATTGATAACAGGAGACCACTTCATTTGTATATTTCGTGTTGTGATGTAACCATGATAATTGCATATTTATTTTTTAGTTTTGTTTACTATTAATCAAATACTAACCAGCAATGCGGCTTTACCCAGTTGTAAAGTACACATAAATATTACATTTTAATTCATGGAGATTTCATATAGAGCCAATTATCTATTGGTTATTATCCAATATACCGTAATGATTTTAAAAGTTATAAAGAAATGTTTTGGGTTCCATCTGATGGAATTATTGAAAGCAGAACGTTTAGCGCTCTTGCTTTAATCATTGCAAGATTTAAGCAAGCAAAGCTGCCTGGATGTTTTCTTTTTTTTTTTTTTAACTCTCGTTCAACCTTAACAAGATATATCGCCATTTGGATGTAAGGGGTGGGGGCTACTATTTGGGACTATGCCTAGGAAAGGTTAACAAGATGTTGGTTTGCGTTACATTTAAATTTCTGCATATCAGTACAACCAGGGAAGCAGGAAGGGAATTCCAAAGTCTAGGTATTTAAGGGGAAAAAATATTAGAGTAGAAAATCTAACATTTAGACCTCAACAGTGAAGGGGTGAGATTTTAAGCGGGTTTGTCAGAAATATGTATGTCGAAGGGACACAAGTGCAACGAGTTCATCAGCACCTTCCACTAAAATATCTGTAAAACAGGCAAGATGCAACATTGCAGTGATCGGACAGGGGCTGTACTTCTTTTCTTGAATAGGATTTTTAAAATTTAATTTTATACTACCACATTTTTATTTAACAGTTAGTTGACAGTGGGACCTATTAGATTAAAAACTCTTTTGGACTTTATCTAAGAGAGAGAGAGAGAGAGAGACTAGTGGTAGATGCACCAGCCTAGATGTGGCAACAATACTCCATGCATGGGCGAATGGTGGCCTTGTAATGGTACAGGATACTCTCGGGTGTGAGTAGCCTTCTAGCTCGATAGAGGGAACCCACCTTCTTTGCAGCAGCCTTTGCAATGACCTCTATGTATTTGTTCTAGTTCATGTTGCCCGTGAATGTAAGGCTGAAGAGTTTTATATATATAAATATAAATAAAAACGTGGTAGTATAAAATTAAATTTTAAAAATCCTATTTAAGAAAAGAAGTACAAAATAGCAAAAACAATATCACGTTATTTATACTGCAGCTATATAAAATTAGTGCTACAATTTAAAAGAAAAAAAACTTTGTAGTTTACTGTTTAAAATTTCTTCCTATTTGTGTTTTCCTCCGCTTTTCTATTGTTTGTATTTTCATCTATCAGTAACTTATCCGCATCTTTAATCTTGCTTCTCTGTTTCTGCTAATCAAATATCTTTTTTGCTGAAAATAATTAACAAAGTATATTGGCGAAAATACGTACAAATGTATGTAGCCCCTCTCCCCAAAGAAGACCATTGTAACATTTTTTTTGAGTTTGAATATTTATAAACTTCCAAGAAACTCTTTTCATAAGAAAAGAACATGTTCAATGGTCAAAATGGATTCTTATAAAATATGGAAGCCAATGAAGATGAGAAAATATGACAGTTGATCTTTGTTTCCATCATCCACTAAAGCAAGTTTAAGGCATTCGAAAGATATTTTTCGATTAAAAAAAAAAAAAAAAAAATGCAATTATCAAAGTTACATTGCCACAAGAAAAACATACACAGAAGAATTTTTCTCATAATTTTATTTACATAGATATATAACCGATTGATTTTTTTCATAATTTTATTAATATAGATATATAATAGATTAGTGGATGTACCCGGCATTGCCTGGTATTAAACATAACATGAAATTCCTTTAAAATAACAAAACATTTAAAAAAAAAAAAAAAAATGTTTTGGAGTGAAAGCAACTGAGACCTGTGCATGCCAGTATTGTTTTTTATAAACAGTTAACTTCTTGTAAGTAAAAAAAAATCTTGATCTGAGATTGAAACCCAAACCTAAAGACAGTGATTCAACTACGATAACCATTAGACTATCTTTTAAAGTGTTTTCAAACCTACTTATTCTTAACATAAGGAAGCTACCATGTGAACGATTCACATATGCGCATTCGTGAAACAGTTGACAAGCAGATAAAAATCCAATGACTCGAGTACCAATTTTTCATTTTTGACCCCCCCCCCCTTAGTAGCCATTTTTTCCGGATGAAAACAGATTTAAATTTTCCACATGTCTGAATACCTTATATATCAAATTTCAAATCTGTACACCAAAAATTCGTTGAGTAGATATGTTGAGAATTGTCCAGACACATTCTCACTTGCATGGATATAGATTATTGCTTGTAGAAGATTTCTTAGGTTGGAGTCAAAGCTTTTAAAATTTGAGCTGCTGACTCCACGGTTCCAATCATTCATTTTTCTCACTAGGATAATTTTCTTTTAATCAATTGCTTAATTGTCAACGATCTGTTGGAGTTAAGTTTGTGTGGTTTATATACCCACACTGTTAGTTGCATCTAAAGGAAAGAATCAATCCACACTTGTATTTTTTTAGTTCAAGTGCCAACATTTTTTTTCCTTTTTAGACCTTATCCATATTTTGTAAATAGCAAACAAAAAATATTGCTTGGTCTATTTGGCTGTTCTTTAGACATGTTCAAATATTAAATAAGTGTTCCAAAACAATCAAAATGAGAATGTAAAGTCAAAAAAACAAAATAAAATTCACTTTAAAGATGATAATCAGAACTTCCCCTTCTCCCCAAAACACTCCTGAAATCATGTTGAAAGGTTCTCAAACAGCCATCTTTTTATTTGTTTGTTTATATATGGTGGCATAAAATAGATTCCACACGAGTGGATTAATTCAATAGCTTTTATTTGGAATGGCTGGTGCCTATAAACATTGCAACAAGTGCTTTTGTTATGTTTCTGGAAACCTTTAAATATTTCAGTTTCCTTTTATCAACATTTTTTTCTTACCAAATCCTTCTCTATTCCGGGGGGAGGGGGGGGGTACAACTATTTTCCGAGTTGTTTGGTAAGCTTCCACTATTCAGCGGAACTCATGTCAGACATATTTCATAAAAAAATATGAATGAGAATGAAATACGTCTGGTTTGGAAATGATATATATATATGCTTCCTCTAGTCACATTTCTAACTTGAAAGGAAGATATCATAGTGAACGAACATATAAGATCATATGACAAACTACCCCCACCTAAAAAAAGGTAAAGCCTGGGAGGCTCTTCCCCACTCCTCCAAAAAAGATTATAACCGTGGCCGGAAATTAGTATTATAAGTTTTTTTTAGAGAATTGTTATTTTATCAACATGCATGAAAAAAGCTATATAAAAGATGCTTAAAACCGTTTGAATTATGCAAATACCATCAGTAGTTCAAAAGTTATGAGAATTTTAAGTGCCAAAATTTAGGCTTTTCCGTGGACTTTTTTTTTTTTTTTTTGGAAAGAGTAGGCTAAATTACTAACCTCAACATTTAAAGAAATTCGGTAATTTCGCCACCATTTATTTAATTTCAAGCTATTCTCATGAAACTTGGTACTCTTACATAAAATTGTGTGCTCTTTCTGATTATGCAGTCAAATTTGATGTATCTCTTTACCATAAGCCATGAATTATAAATTAAGATGTACAAATTTCAATTTTTTTAAACTGGCACATGGTATCATACAGTGGGTGTCTATTTATGAACAAAACTAAGTATTATAGTGGTATTTAAATATAGCTTTATCGAGAACAGGCATTTTCCTGCCTCCTCACCAAAGGAGAGCTTAATCTGGATGTAGCCATCGAATGCCTAAAGAGCATTCATGGCCGGTATTTACTACTCCCTTCAAAGAAAAGAAAAAAATTGAGTAGATATGAATTAATCTTAGTAATAAATTGAAGAAAATTTTTCATACAGATTTTGAATTTTTGTAAAATATTGAAATTCCCATAGTCGACCAGAACTTATGCATTTTGGGACCAGTCCAATTTTCAATTTTGTAAATTCTCTCTATCTGGCTCAAAATATACCCCTATTTTCTGAGATGCAGCCATAAATCATACTTTACATGAATCCTCGAATGTAGCTTTCACAGTACCAGGATACCAGGAATCCTGATAAACAACTATATATTCACCAGTTGATGGTAATGTTCGTCATTTCTATTCTGTTATTTTACTGAAAATTCAATTATGTAAACAAAGAAATAAAGCAGTAAATTTTTAGCTTTTTAACCTTTTTCTTTAAAATGACTACTTTTGTAGGTTTTAGGGTATGCTGAAAACGAATATCGCATTTAATTTTTCTGCAAATAAGTAGTATTGCGGATATTAAGCAATGTCATGTTATCGCTGGTGACCATCTTGGTACGCGCAAGCACAACTCTGAGTAACAAGATGGCTCTTGCAATACCTTAAACGACATTGCTTAATATTCGGCAAGCTATTTACTTGCGGGAAATTTAAATGTGATATTCGTTTTCAGCATACCTGAAAGCCTTAAAAGGTAGTCATTTTAAAGAAAAATGTTAAGGTGGAAACAAGATAAAAATTTACAACATGCATCACAATGTAATTCTTTATCGAACTGCCTAGTTTTTACATTTGGAAACCAAATATTTTATTAAAATTGATTTTAAAAACAGCGAGAACGGACACATGTCAAAGGCCGACATTATTTTAAAACCCTATCCCTTGACACATGTTTTTTTATGCATTTATTTCCGTGATATCTAAAAATTTAAACCCCCCCCCTTTTATTTTTGTGATTTCTCTTCTGTTATTTTATCGCACCGAGATATTTGTGAAAATTTATCTAAATGTTAAAAATAAAAAAAATGAAATTCATTAAAAGTACAATTACATATTTTATTTTATAAATAAAACATATAAGATTTAAACGAAAAAAGACATTATCTATATCTTTTTTTCATATCGTAAAGTTTTTCGGTATAAAAAAGTGAAGAAATGGTTATTATTGTTATTACTATTTAGATGTCCTCAGTTAAAAACAAAAAAAGGGAACTGTTTATTTTACAGATTCTAAAAAATAGTCTCAACAATGAGTTAAAAATAAAAAAAAAATTATGCAAAGTAAAAACCCGTCACGAGGACACTTATTGGTTGAGTTTCTAACAGTATTTTGTATATTTTTAAGTCATTGTCGAGATTTCAAAGATATGAGATACCATGTGACTATTTTTCTTGTGCTTGTGTAACGTTCGATACTATTTACTTTTCGAAATAAACAAACATTTTACTTTTTTTTTTTTTTTTTTTTTATACAGTGATCGCCACTTATCAAGGCCCGGAAGCCACTCAGGGATAAGGGTTATTGCAAGTACATTACGTTAGTGTGGAGATTTGATGAAGTGTTTAATTAAGGGGGCGGTTCATTAGGAATTTGTTAACATTGGACTTGAAGACATCCAAGTTGTAGTCCGGACGGAAGCAGGCAGACGGAACAGAGTTCCACAGGCATTAACTAAATACACTAAAAACTTATCCAACTGGGTAGAAGAGTTACTTATCTTGCCTCTGGTAATATTTACATGGGTGCTTATGCACTTATGTTACCATGCTATTTTTTCAAATAATATTTTCAAGTTAAATTCAAGTTTGATATCTTTTTATTTAATTGTTAGGTGAAAGTACAGGATAGTTACCAAAACACCCTTCCCATGTTAAGAATGGGTTTCTAAATAACGTTATTATTTCAGCATGGTAGCATGAGTGCACAAGTACCTTTTATTTGTTATATATATATAAAATTTTTAAGGGGGAGGGTGACCTCTAAAAAACAATTCTACCTTAAGTACAAGTAAGAAGTTATACTGTATCATAACAGAAACGCATGTACTAAAAACGTTAAAAAAAACAAAAAAACAAAATAGTTTTGGCTCGGTATTGTTTAGAAATAAAATTTGAAAAACTGGAAAATAATTTTTTTAAATTGACAAACTCAGAATAAAAAAAATCTCGTAAAACGAAAGCAGAACAAGTTTTCTATTTTTAACAAACAAAACTTGTTAATACGTTGACTGTAGGTAGCTTGGCGCATTAAGTTCGTAGCGTTAAGCGGATTTGAATTTCTATAAAAGATAACATTTTAAAGAAATTTCCGCACAACTAATAATTATCCAATATTTACATATTATATATAAAAATAATTCTGAAACTATTTTCTGTATGAAAATGGATGATATATGCCGATTTATCTTATCAATTTTGTCTTATCAATTTTGAAATATTCTTTGCCAACTTTGCTCGGTCGTAACTTTGTAGTATTACAAGCGTATGGTGTATTTTCGTGGACATCGGCAATATTACATACGTAATTTGCTTCAAGGAATCATATTTTTTATTTGTTGTTCAATTTTTAAAAGAATTACATTGATGAAAGGAGAATTTTTTTTTTTTTTTTTTTTTTTTTTTCCGACGATATTTTTGAAAGTCATCCCCTTTTTTCGATTGTCTAGCCTTAATTTAAACCTATGTCACTTCCGGTTTGCCGGTTGTTGTAACAGCAAAGACGTCACATATTTTTCCCGTTCTTTTCCTCCTTCACGGTAAGGGTTCGAGCCTGACTTCCTACTACCACTTTTTTTTTTTTTTTTTTTTTTGCTCAACACACACCTCCAAACACCCGGGCAACGCCGGGCACCCATGCTAGTTTTAAAGAAAAATGTTAAGGTGGAAACAAGATAAAAATTTACCGCTTTATTTCTTTGTTTACATAGCTGAATTTTCAGCAAAATAACAAAATAGAAATGACGAAAATTACCATCAACTGGTGAATATATAGTTGTTGCATATCAGGATTCCTGTAGAGTACGATTTATGGTGGCATCTCAGAAAATATTTTTGGCCAGATAGAGAGGATTTACAAAAATTGAACTGGTCCCAAAATGCATAGTCTTGTCGACTATGGGAATTTCAATATTTTACAGAAATTTAAAATCTGCATGAAAAATTTTCTTCAATTTATTACTGAGATTAATTCATATCTACTCAATTTTTTTCTTTTCTTTGAAGGGAGTAGTAAATACCGGCCATGAATGCTCTTTATGCATTCGATGGCTATACCCAGATTAAGCTCTCCTTTGGTGAGGAGGCAGGAAAATGCCTGTTCTCAATAAAGCTATATTTAAATACCACTATAATACTTAATTTTGTTAATGAATAAACACCCACTGCATGATACCATGTGCCAGTTTTAAAAAAAATTGAAATTTGTACATCTGAATTTATAATTCATGGCTTATGGTAAAGAGATACATCAAATTTGACTGCATAATCAGAAAGAGCACACAATTTTATATAAGAATGCCAAGTTTCATGAGAATAGCTTGAAAATAAATAAATGGTGGCGAAATTATCGAATTTCTTTAAATGTTGAGGTCTGTAATTTAGCCCACTTTTTCCAAAAAAAATGTCCACGGAAAAGCCTAAATTTTGGCACTTAAAATTCTCATAACTTTTGAACTACTGATGGTATTTGCATAATTCAAACGGTTTTAAGCATCTTTTACATAGCTCTTTCCATGCAAGTTGATAAAATAACAATTATCTAAAAAGAAAAAAATCAACTCTTAATGCTAACCTTTGCTTCCTGTAGTCATAAAAATATAAACCAAATTCCAGTAATGAACTTCTATATTTATATAGCCAGTAAAATTTTAGCCATATCCAATCAAATTGACCCTGTGCGTGTATATTCAAACATAACATATGAAATATAAACATTGAAAAAAGTTTTCTTTTTTTTCATTTTTAACTTGGAGCATAAAAACATTGAACGCATAAAAGCAAAATAAATTAACATCGTTGGAATGTTTATTCTATTCTCTTTTCATCTATGTAATTTTTTTTTTTTTTTTTACACAGTGGTCACCACTTATCAAGGCCCGGAAGCCACTCGGGGATAAGGGTTATTGCAAGTACAGTACGTTAGTGTGGAGATTTGAAGTGTTTACTTAAGGGGGCAGTTCATTAGGATTTTGTTAACGTTGGACTTGAAGACATCCAAGTTGTAGTTAGGTGGGAAGCAGGCAGACGAAACAGAGTTCCACAGGCTTGCAGTTCTAAGAAAGAAGCTTTGTTCATGGAATCCACGTTTTGATTTAAGCACAGATAAAGAGTGGGGGAAATTTTTCACAGTGGATTCAGCTAGACAGGTGTTTTTCGTGAAAGATTGGTGAGGGGGGACCAGAGATTGGAGTTCAGACGAGCACCTGCCATGGAAATAACGATAAAACAAGGATAGGCTCGCAACGTCTCTTCTGTGGGAGAGAGGTTGCAGCGTAGAGAAAAGGGCATCCCCCACTAAGCCACGAAGTCTATTTTGTACTCTGTCAAGACAGGATAGGCTGTTTTTAGCAGCTCCTGCCCAGATATGGCAGCAGTATTCCATCCTTGGACGTACTTGGCTTTTATATAGATAGAGAATTGCATCAGTAGTGAGATATCTTCTGGAGCGGTAGAAGGATCCCACCATCTTTCCAGCGACCTTGGCAACAGACTTGATGTACATGTTCCATTTCAGATCAGGAGTAAACGTCAAACCCAAAAGCTTGTCAAAACACGGGGCCTCTCCCAGACGAGAGCCATCCATCCCCATTGATGCCAGATGGGGATCAGAGCGTTGATGATGTAAAGATAGGAGTTTGGTTTTAGATGCATTAAATGTAACCAGCCACGTCTTCTCCCACTGAACCACGCGCTCGAGATCAGAGGAGAGAGAATCAGAGAGAACTTTGTCATTTACAGCCTTTGATGTGTTGCCATAGATGGTCGTGTCATCAGCATAGATGTCAACGAATGATTTAAGTATGTGTTTAGGGAGGTCATTGATGCAGATCAGGAAGAGAGTTGGGCCCAGGATTGATCCCTGAGGGACTCCAGCATTAATACTGCAGGCCTCTGATTTTTGTCCATCGACCACTACTCTTATGAGCCTATCAGAGAAATGATTTAATGATTGAGAAAACATTTCCAGTTATACCGTAGCTGGAAATCTTGTGAAGTAGACCCTTATGCCATACCTTGTCGAAGGCTTTTGATATGTCAAGAGCAATTGCCCTAGAAAGGAAGCCTTTGTCACAGGATTCACTAATCCTGTGAGATATAACCGTCAGCACATCTGCGGTAGATGTTGCAGAGCGGAAACCATATTTAGTGTCACTAAGGTTGTTTCTGCTGAGGTGGTTGACTATTTCTCTATTCAATATGGATTCCAGCAACTTACTCATAACACACAGGAGACTTATTGGTCTATACTGAGAGGGAGATGACTTATCACCTGAATTCTTAAATACAGGGCAAACTGATATCGTCTTTCGGGGAGTTAAAAAGCACTTCTCCTTAAGGCAGCGCTTAAACAGTTTTGTAAGTATGGAAGTAAGTTCTGGTTGAAGCTTTTTTAACACTATAATTGCATTATTGAAACAGTTTTGAGCTTTTACATGACTCTATTCATCCTAATTAATAAAATAACATTTAAAAATTGAAAAGAAAAAAAAATCAACCCTTAATGCTATGATAAGGGTCTCTTTAAATTAGCTTCTCTTACAAGAATAAGGTTTCTTCTCTTTTGTTTAAACATTGATGTCTTAAACAGGATTTTCTTGTAAATAAGTCAGCAGCTATGTGGATTGAATCTGCTTCTTTCAAAGGAGGAAATCTCAAGGGAATACCAAATTCACAAGTAGCTCTTAATTGCCTGTGTATCACCGTCAGGAAAGATAACATTAGATTTGATTTTTCAGTTCTTGCAGGGAGGTGTCAACATCGTCCTACATACAACGCCTGGTATTTCCTTATGGTCATCCGACCAGGCCCAACATCACCTAGCTTCATATAAATCGTTTTTTATTTTTATTTTTTTTTTTTCTACTGGATATAGGGTATCCTACCATCTGGGCTGGTGCATCTACCATTAGCCTCTCTCTTGGATAGGGTGTAAAAGAGTTTCAGATGTAATAAATCCCACTTTGTTAACTAAGTTCCAACCCCTGACCCATCACCACAATGTTGCATCTCTGTGCCTGTTTTACATATATTTTTATGGAATATGTTTCGAACTTGTTGCACTTGTGCCACCTCAACATACATGTCCCCGACAAACCCGTTTACCAACAAAATCTCACTCCTTCACTGTTGAGATCCCAAAATGCCAGAAAGCTTTCTATTCTAATAGTTTTTCCTTGAACAGATAGACCTTGGAATTCTCCTCCTGCTACCTGCTTCCCTAACTGTACTACTATGCAGAAGTTTAAATGTAATGTAAACAAACATCTTGTTAATCTTTCTTAGGCATGGTCCCAAATAGTACCCGTTACGTCCAAGTGGCGATATGCCATGTTAAGGGTGAACGTGAGTAAAAAATAAATAAAATAAAAAAAGATTACAAGACAATCACTTGGAGAGACTCATATTGAGAGATCTAACAGTCTCTAATTCATATATAAATGGGCTTTGGAAATACCTTTCAAAAGAATAAGAATTTTTTCTTATCAATTTTATTTTCTTTTTTATTTTGCTTGTACTCCATGTTTTATTTGCAATATGTATTGTTTTCAGCATTGAATAACCTAAAAAGTGTTGACACACCATAAAATAGATAAAGCGAATCTAATTTTTTTTTTTTTTTTTTTTTCAGAACTGAGTAATGAGAAACATGGTTGGAATAAATACAGTTACTCCAAAAGGTTTGATGTGAGCTACTCTAGCGTCAAAGATAACGTAGAACGGGTCGATGCATCCAAGCTGTCTACTGCGGAATTTGTCAAGTACTATGAATCCACATTTAAACCTGTTGTACTAACAAACGTCCAAAGGAATTGGAAAGCCAGAGAAAAATGGACGATCGAGGTAAGACAACTGTTTTAATTTAACTCCTCGTTAATTTGTTTTTGAATTTTCCTTTAGGGCTACAAATTTATCGTTTCACCCTGTACATTTTTTTTTTTTTTTTAATTATTTGAATCCTACGTTCTTAGTTATACACTATGAAAATTGACTTCTGGACCAATAGCATATGACAATACATTTTAAAATTTATATAAAAAAAAAAAAAATTTGAAGTCATAATTTTGTAGCTAATTGCACTACCAAAATAAATTTGACATTGCTTTACAAAGATCTATGTGACCACATTAAAAGTTTATTAATATAATGAAATGAATTTAGTTTCAGGGATACCTACTACTGCTCTCATCTTGTGTGTAATAACTAGGGCTATGACAAAAGAATATTCTTTTCATTATTTTGACTCTCGATTATATATAGTAAAAAAAAAAAAAATACATCAGTTAATATCTTATGTTTTTAGATAGAGATGTGATTAACTGTGTCAGATATATACTGGAGAGTCAAAACAATGAAAAGAACATTTTCGTCATAGCCCTAGTAATAACCAACATTAGAATATCAGTCCGAATAATATAAACTCTTCAGTTCTTGTGTATTTATAATTATATATCTAAAAAAAAGCAATGTTGTTAAAGTAAAATCACTATTGCATAGTTACATATGTCAAAATTAATAAAAATTTTAAGAGTCAATGATTTGCTAGAAGTAGCTTTTACAAAAATATGTTGCTTTTGTTCATCTGCCATTTTCTAATTTGGAACCGTGAAAACAAGGTAGATAAATCTGTTTGTCATACGGAATATGCTAAACTGCATTATTTGATAAATTTTATTTCTTGTAATTTTCTACTGTCATTTTGGGGGGAGGGGATTATTTAATTGGATTCTTTGGATTACTGTTCTTATCTAGAGTGTTATTTTCACATTTTGATTGAAATAATTTCTGACCTTGTTCAACTTGGAAATCTATATGGAATTTTAAACTGAAACGTTTATTTAATCCACAGGAGCAGCATACTCTCGTTCTGTCAGTTGTGTTCGTGTAGAAGTCTTAATTTGCAATGGTGTTTTGAATTTTGTTTGCGCTGAGGATTAAATCTTCAACCTGCAAAAGAGTATAACTTCACAACTGAATTTTATCAAATACTTCATTCACTACATTACAGTTCCTTGCGGTCATGGCTGACAGAACGAGAGCATGCTACCCTCGTGGATTAAATAAAGGGTTCCCTTAAAAATTCTGTACAGATTCTTGAGTTCAACAAGAAACACCTCAAGAAGATAAGAGGTTACATTGATTGAAACGTAGCGAAAATAACACTAAAGATGAGAAACATAGTTCAAATAATACAATCAATCCTCATCTCAAAAATTCCGAAATGTAATTGACATGGCATCGTTTGCTTAAAATGCATTCTTTTAATATCTAATTGTAATACACAAGCATCCAATTTTTTAATCTTAAATTTCATGTGAAATTTAAAAAAAAAATTTCATAAAATCGATATGAAGATGCAAATTCTAAATATTCCATTGTGTAGAATCATGTCGTCCTGCGGGGGCCTGGGCAACAAAGATCCAAAGATCAAAGTGTAGTATCTATTCAGTAGATGCTGCAAGCAAAGACCATTTCCCTTGTGGCAATCAGTTTCTGGTCCATGTAGGGGCAACCCTATATACCAGAAAAATACTACCAGCTCCCCCCTTCCTTCCTTCGGGGGAGCTGGTTCCCCCCTCCCCCTCCGTCTCTCCACATTAAAAAACGGCCTTGTGCCTAATTTGCTCAGTGGGGGAAGCAAATAAATGCAAGAACCATGTCGTCACTGACTCTAATGCTGTTTGCCGTGGTTTTCTAATCGTTTTCATCTATTTATTCTGGTCGTGTCGTTGTCTCTCACATTGGTGATTACTGAGGACATAAGCATTGATTTACAAGTATCAAAAAAATAAATCAACGCCAATTCACAAGAGAAAACAGATTGTACAGTGTGTATAAATCAGTTGTGATCTGGATGTGTGCATAATATAGGAACCCCCAAAAACTCGTCTGTTGAAGCATCTTTGTTGTCAATTGATCTCATTTGCTAAAGCTCTACCTGACTCCAATCTGTTTGATCTCTCTCTGGCGATGTCTGAGCTGCAAACTGTCATAAACTCTTCATAAATTCGCTCTATCTTCTAAATATAACTAAAAAATTCAGAAATCTTATGACCAGGTTTTTGTTAAAGAGTGACCGATAAGTGGCAAATGACTCTCCCTTTCGGCCATTACCAACTGATTTGCTTGTTCCATTTATTGCTTTGGTGAATCGTTTCTAACCATTATCCTAGATTGCTTACTTGCAACAAATTTTTCTTTTTCATGAATCACTTTCTAACACTCTGTTGGACGTCCATCGTATTACAACCAGACAAACTCTCAAAATTTTCTTGTAATTCTTTTATTAATAAATGATGTGAATAAATTCAGAAATGGTAAAATGCTTACATTAATATATTTTAATTCCAAAGTAGCCTAATTGTTCCAAATGAATTTTTTAACAAATGTAATACAGAATTGTTTGATAGATTTAGTTTTTTTTTTGTTTGATTTTTTTTTGTCAAATTACTGAGAAATATTAAAAATAAAAGGTATTCCTGATTTAGAAATCCCATTATTTTTCATCAGCTAAACCTAGGAATTTTAACTTATTTTTAAGATTGAAATTTTTGAATTATTATTTTCATTTTCAGATGAAGTTTAAAAGTATGGATAGATTGAAAAAACAAAAAACAAAAAAACACTTTTTTTGTTTGTTTTTCAGAGATTGTCCAAGAAGTATCGGAATCAAAAATTCAAGTGTGGGGAAGATGACGAAGGTTATTCGGTTAAATTAAAAATGAAATATTTTTTAGAATACATGAGACATAATGAAGATGACAGCCCCTTGTACATCTTTGACAGCAGTTTTGGTGAGGTATAGTCTGATCTACTGCTAGTATCTGTGTGTGATCTCTTTCTCTCCTCTCTCTGCATTTATTTTGATGGGGAGAGGGTATAATCTTTGTTCCTGCTAATATCTACCCTCCTCCCACTCCTTCTCCCTATACACATCTCTCTCTCTCTCTCTCTCTCTCTCAATTCATTTTGCATAGCGGGTCATTCCAAAAGTAATGCCTCCTATTTTTTTTAACTCAAACTAAAATGTTGAAGAGCTACAAAGACGAGAGTGGTACCATTAAAACAAGTGATGTTTCGTGCTTCAGAATTTATTTTTCTACATAGTCACTCCCATTCTCAATGCACTTTTGCCAGCCTCTTTTGATGCCTCGGCCGTAAAAGTCCAGAGCGCATTTTATCATTCGCATCTCTGTCATCACTCAGAAATTGACAAACCCATATCTCCTACCTGTGCTGACATCCACTACAGCAGCTTCATAAACGTTCAGCAGACAATGGTGAATGTTAATCAGTTCAATTTTTTTTTTTTTTCTTTTTTTGCCTGGGGAATTCAATTACGCATCTATGCTTCTGACGCACACCCATGACAAGGTTTGCTTTCTTAGTCTCACACTGTCAATATCTGGAACAGAGGTGAAACTTTCAGGCCATGAATTCATAAGTTCAGTCATCATAACAGTACAATTTGTAATCCTTTTTGATCTATTCGGGTAGAATAAAGAAAATGGGGGATATTACTTTTGGATTATTCTCGATTTTATTTTTTTAAAAGAAAAATTTTTTTTCTTTTAACTGGATACATGTTTTATAAATCTTGAAGAACGTAATATAAAAAATCATTACATAAATATTTTAAACCAAGTAACCTTTTGATATTTTTTAATTAATTTTGCTTAAAAACGTGCATATATATATATATATATATATATATATATATATATATATATATATATATATATATACTAGTATGGGTGCCGGGTGTTTGGAGGTGTATGCTGAGCAAAAAAAAAAAAAAAACAGTCAATTTTTTTTAACTTTGACCCCTATTATGACCCCTTAAAATTTATTGTTTTGGGATCAAATCGAGTTATTAAGTTAGATCCATTTCCAAGGAACCTATATCTAAATTTTCAAGTGTTTAGACCCAAAATTGTTGGAGGAGTTTGGTAGAGTTCTCAAAGGTCAAATCGTTGAACTTTGACCCCTTAACAGCGAAATTTCTGGCCGAAAACCGATCACATCGATTTTCCTAAATCTCAGTACCCTGTATATCAAATTTCGAGTCTGTAGACTAAAAATTGACAGATTTATTGCATAGGGAAATGTACACAGACAGACACAGACACATTCTTAACATTTTCCAGAGATAACCAATGAAGTTTTAACAAAGTTCATACAAAGGTGCTCAATACCTAAATAGGGCTGGTGCAACCAGATCAGGCTGTCGGAAGATGACTCCCTGACACAAATGTATCTGCATTAACAATTTTGTTTTTCCTTTTAATTATTTGCACAACTAAGGCATGTTCTGCAAAACCAACAAAAAAACAATACCCCTCCCCCTTTTTGTTTCCATCCCCACTTTCTTACTGGCTTCATCACTTAAAGCATTCCAACCAATAATACTACAACCTTTTCCTTTGCAAAACTCGATGCTGTTCTTACATGGTATATTATTGTAAAAAGAATATTTGTGCCTCTGATAACCCGAAAAGATCTAATTTGAATCCTTCTCCAAATAATTATTTAACTTGATTGAAATTTGGAAGTCATTGTAGTGAACAAATGTTATAATTAAATTTTATCTGTATGAGTTGATTTCAACCAATATTTATTTTATTACTATTGTTAAAAGAATGTTAGAGAATTCAAGCACCTTGTTTTTGTTTGTATATTCTCAAACTGAATTAGATTTAGTTATAAACAATAATAGTTATAAACAATAATAGTTATAAACAATAATAGTTATAAACAATAATAGTTATAAACAATAATAGTTATAAACAATAATAGTTATAAACAATAATACGATATGTTTACCAAGGCACAATTAAAAATTTATCTTGCAACAACACTGCCATACTGTCGAAATCGTTCTTATCTCAGCAATAATCTATTTCGAATATCAAATATTTGTCTGCCTCTTGTGAGCACATCCATACTTTTTTGAATTAAAAGGAACCCTTCCCATTTTTTTATTTTTATTTTATTTATTTTTTTTTTCAAATCCAAATTTTACTTATAATAATAAACCAATGATAACTAAAATGTTTCCTTAAATGATGCTGGGGCTCTGTCGGTGGGGCTTTAGAATATGCAGACCCCCCCCCCTGCGGAGAGTAAAAGTCCCTCAATGGGCCATCTGTTGGCCATAGATAGCATCCCGTAATGTCTACGAAAAGGATCCTGGTGGTTGAGCAACTGATACCTAGGGAAATAAAGGTATCAGTTGCAACACTCCACTTTGGCCTCGTACTGGGCCAGACGGGCGGTCAGAAGGGAGAGATCTGATCAATCAACTGGTCACGTTTAGCTCACCACTTATACACATAATCTACACCAAATCTAAATACTAGACGGCACTCCCCCATCAATACTGATCCCCAAATAAGTGGTGAAAGCGGTGGCTGAGGGTCAATTGTATATAGTGAACAAGGACTAGACATGGATGTTTTCCTCTAATCTTTCCCATATTTTATTTGGATGGAAGAAATTAAGATGCACAAGTGCTCGAAACCTACATTATGTACAAGTATATCATACCTGTAACCCTGTAGTAGCTAGAGCGAATGAGCTTCCTATATACTAATCTTTAACCAACAAAAAATTCTACAAGAAACTAAAAGTCGAAACCTACATCCCCAACCCTATGCATTGCTTTAACTGTTCAAAATTTGGTCATCATCAGGATCGATGCACATGGAAGGTGTGGAGAAAATGACAATCATATCAACTATCAAAAAACTTATGTGCTAACTGTAAAGAAAATCACAGTGCTTACTCCAAAGACTGAAATCTGGGGGAAAAAAAGGAAATTGTTAAAATTAAACACACGTTAAACATCACCTACCCAGAAGCAAGGAAAAGGGCAGTAACAGCTAACTATTCAGAAATAACAAAAAAGAATACTCCCAACATCAATAAACACAACAATTGTTGCACAACAACCCTTGACATTAAAATCCAACACCAACCAAATCAAAATATTAATACAATTGAAGAAATGAAAAAAAAACAAATATGAATAAAACCTCACTAGAACCAAAAATCCAAACACCACACCCAATAGACTAGAAACAAATCCAAAAACCAGAATCAGATTTAACAAAACAAAAACTACAAATAAACCCACAAATTCCCCTTTCCAATAGCTTTAAGACATTGGAGATCGAGAACTCTGAGGAGCAGAATACCAACAATCCTCCCACAAGAGTTCTAATATAAAAACAGATAACAACAAGCAAAAAGACTCTTCAAAAACATCCGAACAGACAAGAACAATAAATGGGGGAAAATTCCTCAAAGAAAACCAGCCCCACAAAAACCAAACCACGATCTCGCTCAACCTCTAAAACCAGAGATAAATCAAGCATAAAAGCTAACAAACCAATTGAACGCAAAGAACCAGAAGCCATGAAAACAGAAACCGAATCCACCAACGATAAAAAGCTCATAAATACACAAACGCACATGAAACGGTCCAATGACTTAAATACAAGAACTACAGACCAAAATAAATTTAAAACCTCCTTGGAAACAATGGAAATAGAAGACAAAACTTTTAAACCCCCATAAAAAAGAAAACGCCCCTATTCCAAAGACAAAAGGAAATCAAATACATAAAATCTAAACTATGGCCAACAAAATAATCCAATGGAATTGCAGAGGTATAAAAGCCAACTGGAATGAATTACTTCTAATATCCAATCTATGCCCCACAATAATATGTCTACAAGAAACCTTTTTAAAACCATCTGAAAATATCAATCTCCAAAGTTTTACTGAATATAACTACACAACAAATAACCCAAATAGAGCTTCTGGAGGAACATCCATTCTCATTAACAAAAACACAGCACAAAGCCAAATAAATGTACAAACTAACTTACAGGCAATTGCTATCACAACCACCCTACATAGAATGGTCACAATTTGCTCCATCTACCTGTCTCCAAACGACCCCCAAAGATGAAACTGAAATAGAAAAATTCATCAACTAACTTGCTCGCCCCTTCTTATTATTAGGCAACTTTAATAGTCATAATGTTAGTTGGGGATGCTCAAACACAGACAGAAAAGGAATCACTATAGAAAAATATTATCAACAACAACCTATGCATATATAACAACAAAAAACTACCTTTATTCACTCCTCTACAAACTCATTCTCAGCAATTGACCTCTCTATAAGTGATCCTAGTATCTTTATAGATTACAACTGGACAGTGCATGTGGATACCTGTGGGAGTGATCACTTTCCAATAACACGAGAACACTTTGGTCCTGAAATAACCTAAAAAATTCCTTGCTGAAACCTTAAAAAAGCTAACTGGAATAAATTCAAATTACTATGCAAAAACACTCCTACCTGGAAAACATGAGAAAGACCCGATCACTCACTTTACAGGTACCATTATCTCGATAGCAGAAGAATGCATTCCTAAGACAAAATCATCAACCAAGTATAATCGTCCCTGGTTTAATAATGATTGTAAAAAGGCTATCAAGCTACGACGTGCTGCATGAAGAAATTTCAACAATCAACCAACTACTCAGAATTTAAACAACTTGAAAATATGTAGAGCTAAAGACCGCCGAACAATAAAAGAAGCCAAACGAGAATCCTGGAAAAATTTTGTGTCTAAAGTCAATAATAACACCGGAGACAAAACTGTATGAAATATGATTCAGAAAATATCAGGAAAAAACACCAGTTCCCCTCTCAACCACCTCTGTATAAACAATAATAAAATAACTAAAAAAGAGGATATGACAAACCTGCTTGCAGATACTATTACAAATAATTCATCTTCTAAAAATTACAATAAAAAATTCCAGATCATTAAACAGGAATCGGAAAAAAACAAACGGAACTTTAAAAGCAATAATGAGGAAGAATACAACAAACCTTTTACCATCCATGAACTAAAGGATTCATTAAAAAAAGCCAACAACACAGCTGAGGGACCTGATAAGATAACGTATGAATTTCTAAAACAACTACCAGATAAACCATTAAAGTATTTACTTTCTATTTATGATATCTGCTCAATGGCAATCTTCCAGCCATATGGAAACAAGCCAGTTATTCCTATACCAAAACCAGGAAAGAATGCATCTGACCCCTCCAATTATTGTCCCATAACTCTAACAAGCTACATGTGTAAGATCATAGAGAGAATAGTCAACACCAGATTAATTTGGTTTCTGGAAACAAAAAAAATAATTTTCAATGCGGCTTCCGAAAACATCGGAGCATAACAGACCATTTAATTCGTTTAGAAACTTTCATCAGAAATTCATTTATACAAAAAAAAGCATATGACTGCTAATTTTTTGATCTTGAAAAGGTGTACGATACCACATGGAGGTACAGCATCATGAAAGATCTCAAAGAAGCTGGAGTGAAAGGAAGACTACCTATCTTCATGAACACTCCATCAACAATAGACTATTCAATGTCCGTGTAGGAACATGCCTCTCGGACATCAAGGAACAGGAAACGAGAGTCACACAGGGAAGTATTTTGTCGGTAACATTATTCAGCCTAAAAATTAACAATATTGTTGGATACATAAACCAAGTCATGGATTGCTCTCTATATGCCTTTTTTTTTTTTTTTTTATAATTGCATACAGCTCGAGACATATCCATATAATTGTGTCAACTTCAACAATGCATTGACAAAATAAAAAATGGATAATAAGAATGGCTTCAAATTCTCCATTAACAAAACAAAATGCATTTTGTTAACTAAGAAAACTGCACCCAGATCCTCTTCTAAAACTAGATGATACCCCGATTCCTGTTGTAGATGAACATAAATTCTTAGGGCTAATACTAAACAAAAGACTTGCATTCCTTCCTCACATAAAACACCTTAAAAATAAATGCAATAAAACTCTCCAACTAATACGGATCATTGCCCACACAGATTGGGGAGTGGACAGACAAACCCTAATAAAGTTCTATAGATCACTAGTGCAATCAAAACTAGATTATGGCAGCTTCACTTACGGTGCCACCAAAAAGTCTTACATAAAGATATCAGACACCGTTCAACATCAGGGCCTCAGGCTGGCGCTGGGAGCCTTTCGAACTTTCCCCATCGATAGTCTCTATGTAGAAGCCAACGAACCCCCATTATCAATTCGACACAATAAACTAGCCTTGCAATACTTGATCAAAATTCTCTTTCCCAGACAATCCTGCTTACGACTGCATTGCAAACTCACTAGATTACTCACTCTATGATAGGAAAAAATCACAACCAACAAATCCAGCCTGTAACTGTACCTTCAATCCAAATTACCAAAAACTATAAAACTTTTTGGTCTCCATACAAAACCACTAGAAGAAGATACAGGTATCACAATCACCAACATCCATGATGTCAACCAACTAAGCCTTCCACCCTGGCTACTAAAACAACCTGAAATTATCTTTGAATTCAACAACCTCCCAAAAATATCAAACCCATCCACTAACCTATCAAGAAAAACTTATCATTCAGAAAAAATATCCAAACCATCAACACATATACACAGATGGCTCCAAAGACAGCAACAGAACCGGATGCGGAGTCGTATCCATTAACATTACCTTACAGAAGCGACTACCAGACCATGCCTCAATTTTTAGTGCCAAAGTCACAGCTTTAGATATGGCACTAGACCTCATCACTGACCTTACCCACAAAAAATTTATAATTTTTTCAGACTCCCTATCCGTACTCGAATCCTTAAAGAATAAAATTTTAAATAACCCACTACTCATCAAACTATTACAAAAAATACACTTTCACAAAAAAATATCAAATTCTGCTGGATCCCCCGTCATTTTGGAATTCAGGGCAATGAAGAAGCTGACATAGCTGCCAAAAACAATTAAAACTCAATAAAAGCAACATAAAATTCTACACTCTGACTACAAACAACAAATAATCTCATTACGAAGAAATGGCAAGAAAAATGGAATAACTGTCCAAATAACAAACTTTTCTAGATCAAACCCACAATAGAAGAACGATTACCGGATACTAGATCACATAGAGAGGAAGTGATTTTGTCCCATATTTGCATTGGACACTCGCATATTACCCACTCCTTCCTGCTAAAAAAAGAAGACCCTCCAGAATCTTTTGCATGCCAAGAACCTTTTACAGTAAAACACTTTTGGATTGTGGTGATCTCACGCATATCCGGCAAAATTATTACAAAGTCAACCATATGAAAGAACTATTTACAAAAAAAAATTCCGACAAAATACTAACATTTCTGAAAAAAGTAAATTTATATAAAAGAATATAACTTTAATTCAATTCAACTTTACCACCACCCACCCCAAAAAAAAAGAAAAAAGCACATCACTTAATGACGCAAACAAGGCTGACTTACTAAATTAAAATATCTAATCCACAAAAAAAAAAAAAAAATTAAACTCTGCATTAAATAACCAAAAAAAAAAAAAAAAAGGTTGATATGCCGTAAAACCAAACCTAAATAGGGCAAGGTATACTTTTTGTCTTAGATAAGCATTTTATACGTTTTGTCTTAGATAAGCTAGTTTTGGGTGGTAAAAAATGAGTTCTGACATCATGTAACACATGCTGTATTTGTTGTATAAGGGTTCGGAAGAAAGAGCCAACTCAATAATCAGTGCAAAACAAAATATATTGAACAAAACAGCAAATACAACAAATAAAGAGTGCAATTATATGTTAGTCCGACTGCCAAGTGCGCAGGACTTGCGCATAACTTGCATGCTAACGCCAAGAGACATATTCTCTCGGCTTTTATAGCAAGTGGAAGAATTCATTTTTATCCTTAGGGTGAACACACCACAACTGTACTTCAACATCAAATTATTCAAAAGAGGTAAACATGTAAAAGTATTTTCTCTCTCACTGCAAGAACTGTGACACCAGAGTTGGAAAGTGGGATTGAGAAGACCGCGCCTTCAAAAAGAGGCACTCTGACCTGCAAAAACTGCCTGGACAGTCCCATCGACATTCCTGGGTAAGGATGCCGCAGGCAATTAGCAATAAACTAAGCCTCTTTTCAAAGAGAGAAGGCAAAGCCTGGGAGAGTGAAGTGCACAAAACCAGCATTACACCGCAATCAACAGGAAACAACATCATTACCGGAATGGTCTAACCTCTGTTGATTTTGGGGCTGAAGATAAATGGTCTAACCTCTGTTGATTTTGGGGCTGAAGATAAATGGTCTAACCTCTGTTGATTTTGGGGGCTGAAGATAAATGGTCTAACCTCTGTTGATTTTGGGGGCTGAAGATAAATGATCGAACCTCTGTTGATTTTGGGGGCTGAAGATAAATGGTCTAACCTCTGTTGATTTTGGGGGCTGAAGATAAATGATCGAACCTCTGTTGATTTTGGGGGCTGAAGATAAATGGTCTAACCTCTGTTAATTTTGGGGGCTGAAGATAAATGGTCTAACCTCTGTTGATTTTGGGGGCTGAAGATAAATGATCGAACCTCTGTTGATTTTGGGGGCTGAAGATAAATGGTCTAACCTCTGTTGATTTTGGGGGCTGAAGATAAATGATCGAACCTCTGTTGATTTTGGGGGCTGAAGATAAATGGTCTAACCTCTGTTGATTTTGGGGGCTGAAGATAAATGGTCTAACCTCTGTTGATTTTGTGGGCTGAAGATAAATGATCGAACCTCTGTTGATTTTGTGGGCTGAAGATAAATGATCGAACCTCTGTTGATTTTGGGGGCTGAAGATAAATGGTCTAACCTCCGTTGATTTTGGGGGCTGAAGATAAATGATCGAACCTCTGTTGATTTTGGGGGCTGAAGATAAATGATCGAACCTCTGTTGATTTTGGGGGCTGAAGATAAATGATCGAACCTCTGTTGATTTTGGGGGCTGAAGATAAATGGACTAACCTCTGTTGATTTTGGGGGCTGAAAAATGGTCTAACCTCTGTTGATTTTGGGGCTGAAGATAAAAACATTCCTAAAAAAAAAAATGGAGTAGGCATACTGTAATTAGAAAATACAAAAACATGAGCCTTTTTATCATTATTTCAGTGACAAAACTTTTCAGCTTTAAGCAACCTTATCTGCACTCGTCTAATCTGCCTGCTGTTACACTAACATTGGAATTACGTTTAAGTGATCATCCTAATAATCCAACTAATTGCGCTTATAATAATTCACTATTTTCTTTCTCTAATTTCACTCTTTTCACTCTTAATTATTTGATGGGATAAAGAGTACATTCATGTCCGTCTGACTGCCAAGTGTGCAAGACTTGTGCATAACTTATGTGTTAAATATTTATAAGCAGTAATTTAATACAAAATATTTAAGAAGAAAAAAAGTGTTGTACAAGGTCGAAAAAAAAGAGGATAATGGTTAATGTTGACGTATCTAGTCCTTTTCATTCCAATACCAGAATCCCTCCAGGAATAACCTACTTAAAACCAACTTGGTACCAAAATTTGACGGAGAATTCAGAGTTTGCGTGGACTATCAGAAACTCAACACGTCCACTGTTCCTGACCGGTATCCTCTCCCACATATTCACGATTTTGCCTTGGGCTTGCAAGGGGCCTGTATTTTCTGGAAAATAGACTTGATGAAGGTGTACTACTGTTATATTATGGGGTACCAAAAAGGCACCAAAACAGTGTATGTCGTATAATCGTCTAAATGTTGATATGCGTACTTGAAACGAAGGGTTCATCCTGATGTGTATACATGTCGCTAAATGTCTATCATTGCTTCTTCACTATTTGAACCCTAGAATGTTTGTGTTGCAGTCTATTTATGTTATATTTATATCTAATTATTCGTGTGTGTGTGTGTGTGATATATGTATTTTGGACATGCCTTAACTTCATGCGTCGTTGATCTTGTCCAACTGGAATTCATCTTGTTCTTGGAGGGGAGGCTGCAATCTGTTTGGACGAATATTCATTCATTTCCAAGAACGCTAGTTGGTTTTATATAGTATTCACTTTCCACGTGTCGATCGCAGAAAAATAGAAAGTGAATATCTTTGTTTGTGTGGTTACTTCTGCGTCTATTTTCATACACGTCAGCTCCTACCCCAGTGAAGGGGGGATGACCTGTTAAACCGTCCGCTCTGCTCAACGTCCAAACTCCAACTGTCAATGATCTCCAGCAAACCTGATCTATGTAACACACGTAGATCCGATCAGCTGACCATGGGTATCGGCATCTCTGCTGGCCACCAGGATGTCGTCAGTGTAGGCGTAGACATATGGCAAACTATGATAAACTTGTCTACAATATGATTTACCATATTTTGACAGTCTTTATAAATATTCATCATATCCATCTCTTGTCTACCTCTCCAGTTAGATAGAGATGGATAGATTGATAGATAACTATTTCATAACACTACCAAGTCTCAATCGCTTCTGAGGATATTCCAAAGACAGCAGTCACAACCCCTTTATGACTGTTTGAATTTTTTAAAATGCCCTTCAGACTGTGTAATGCAACCCAGACATTCCAGAAGTTGATGGACGAAGTTCTGCATAGTTTGGCATACGTCTACGCCTACACTGACGACATCCTGGTGGCCAGCAGAGATGCCAATACCCATGAAGAACACCTAGAAGTGTTTCGCTGTCTAAGACATTATGGTCCTCCAATCAACCCAGACAAGTGTGAATTCAGTGCACAACATATAGATTTTCTTGGACACCACACAGATGCTCACGGGATCACCCCACTTCCTGCTAAGATAGAAGCCATCCAGGATTTTCCAACACCTACATCCGTAAAGCAGCTGCGCCGTTTCTTGGGAATGGTGAACTTTTACCGACAATTCATCTCCGGATGCTCAAGCCTCCTCACCTCCCTGACAAATCTCCTCTAGAAGAAAAACAAAGCCATCACCCTGGAGGGTGACAAAGAAAAAGCATTTAAAGCAGCAAAAACAGCTTTAGCTAACTTTCTAAAGTTAGTGCTTCTAAACGAGGACACACGGACACAGATGCTTCAGATACTGGAGTGGGAGCTGTGGTAGAACAAGTATGGCGATCAATGCAAACCCATCACATTCTTCTCTGAAAAGCTGTCAGCAGCTCAGTCAAGATACAGTATCTTCTCAAAAGAGCTGGCAATATATCTCGCCATCAGGCATTTTCGACACCTACTGGAAGGGCGGAACTTCACTGTCTTGACTGATGACAAATCACTGACAACCTCTCTGTCAAACAACTCTGACAAGTACTCGGCCCGTGAAATTAGACATCTGGACTACAACTCAGTTTACCTTTGATATCCAATATGTCAAAGGGAGTAACAACACTGTCCAGATCCAACATCAACACCTTAGAAGACAGCCCACTCAGCCAAGACCTAATAGCAGAGGCCCAGGAATCAGATGCAACCCTCATAGGAGTGTTGGCTAACACATCCCTGCAACTGAAAGAGTTTCCAGCCCCTTTCAGCAACAGAACGGTATACTGCGATACCAAACTGGACCATCCCAGACCCTACATACCTCCAGCACTCAGAAGGCAAATCTTCAACCACCTACATGGATTGTCACATCCCAGCAAAATGCTACGGTTGAACTCATCGACAATCGTTTTGTGTAGCCCAACATGCATACTGACATTTGTGATTGGGTATCAACATGCCTTGTGTGCTAGAAATGCAAAGTCCACAGACACACAAAATCCCTACCAGGCACATTCAGCAACCCAGACACACGTTTCAGCCACATATCGATATAGTCGGGCCTCTCCCTATGTCCCAGGATTATCAATACTGCCTCACCATGCTCGACCGTTTCTTCAGGTGGCCAGTAGCAGTGACCATCAGAGATACATTGGCTAAAACAGTAGCAAGCAATATTTGGTGTGCCCAATGTTTACTTTTCCAGGAATTTACTCAACTACTTGGCGTAAAACACATCAAGACGACTGCTTATCATCTTTGTGCCAATGACCTCATGGAAAGATTCCACTGGACACTAAAGGCTTCCCTGACCACGAAACACCTCACCAGCAACTGGGTAGATGAGCTGCCTCTGATCCTTTTGTCAATCCACAACTCACTCAAGGAAGACATAAGTTGTACTCCAGTGGAAATAGTCTTCGGCATCGCACTCTCACTACTCTGCCAATATTTTAAGGATGCTATTCCCGATCTCACATCTGCGAGTCCTTTCACTCAGAAACTACGTCATAAAATGGCCCAACTAAAGTACACATCACCCAGGCAACTGTCATCAACAGTCCACGTCCCACATCAGCTACAGGACAGAGTTCATTTTCATCCAAAATGATGCGCTAAAGAGACCTTGAAGCGCTCAGAAAATCATCTCACCATCAACTGAGGAAATCTAACAGACACCATTTCCATCGACAGGGCTAAGCCAGCCTTTCTGGAAAAAACATCACCAGGGACAGAACTAATCTCGACCTACCCAGACGCCACACCCGTCCCATCAACCATGCCATCGCAGCCAGCACGTCAAAGGCTACATCCAACTCCAGAATTGTCCATCCCCTCAACTAGACACACCTGTTGAGGAAGAAAGGTCACCTTCCCAAGTAAATACAAGACGTACATCTATTAATTGATAATGATCAATTATCCGGGGAGAGGGCCTTGTCGCGGTTTCAAAATCACTGTCTCCATTTTTTTTTTTTTTTTTTTGTTCTTTCTTCACACCTGCTGTTTTCTCTTCGTCTTCCTTTCCTTAAGCAAAGGACGCAGAAGCTCATGCTCTCTAAACGTATGAACAACATCCGGTTTCAGTGAACACGTTTGCTTTCCCTTTCTTTCCATCCTTGGCCCCCTTTACACACGTGGGAATTCACTTATATTAAGCTTAATGTTAACAAGTCAAACAATTGACTTTTTACTTTTAGACGAAATTAATTGAAATAGCATCAACAAACTCCCAAGCTACTTTTGATTGCAAAAATTTCGTTCTGGAATTAATTAGTCTTTGTTTGTCTTGTGGGAGCGACACCTAACATCACTCTGCCTAAATGAATACAGCCCGCCTCAGCCTAGTCAGACAGATCCGGTCTGGGAGCAGGAAAAGGCTCCTGAAGCCAAAGCGCAACAAACAGCCCTTATCAGAACTAATAAGTTTTTTACCACTAATGCGATTCACTACTGCTTGCCTCCTGAGACCTACCAGCAGCGAACTTCACTCCAGCAGCTTCTGCTCACTCCTGCGACTTTCAGTCTCCAGCAGCTTCCAGCGCCTCCTGCAGCTTTCCGGCAACCTCATCTGCATCTTGCTCCTCCAGCCTACAACCTCGCCTGCATCTGGCATTCTACTGACTATCCGTTCCTTAACACTGACCCTGCGTCCTCAATGTCGACCGTCCGTCTGTTCCTTAACACTGACCCTGCGTCCTCAGTGTTGACCGTCCGTCCGTTCCTTAACACTGACCCTGCGTCCTCAGTGTCGACCGTCCGTCCGTTCCTTAACACTGACCCTGCGTCCTCAGTGTCGACCGTCCATCCGTTCCTTAACACTGACCCTGCGTCCTCAGTGTCGACCGTCCGTCCGTTCCTTAACACTGACCCTGCGTCCTCAGTGTCGACCGTCCGTCCATTCCTTAACACTGACCCTGCGTCCTCAGTGTCGACCGTCCATCTGTTCCTTAACACTGACCCTACGTCCTCAGTGTCTTTTGTCTGTTCCTAAACACTGACTCCACGTTCTTAGTGTCCACCGACCGTTTCAGATCGCCCTGACGTCCAGCCAATCATTCCAGACTCGGCGAGCCACCTTAAACCACGCTACGTCTAGAGTACCTGTTCCAGACCTCCAGTCCTTAGTCTTCTGTGACGTGCAACCTTCCAGGCAGCCAACATCCAGATCATATGATCTCAAACCCTATTTCACATTTCCTTTACAAATAAAAGACGAACCCTCGTCTTTAACCAAACAACCTGTGTCTGTCATTTTTCTTTGCCTTTTTGCCGTTTACTTTCACCCATGTCTACCTTTTGTTCTGTTAAACTTATTTCTTTTTTATATATATATATATATATATATATATATATATATATATTTTTAACTTTATAATACTTGGAGGTTGTAATAGCGCGTGGCTGAGCGCATCGGAAAATAGTAGCAGCAGCCGAAAGATGAATAGCAAGCAATTGCAGCAGCAGCTCAGCTGCATTTGAACGCATATGCAAATTATGAAGTGTGTGCAAGCTGGCACAAAAAGAAAGAAGAGGGAAAAAAACATAACGTGGTCGGAAGAAAAGTCGACACGGAAGAAGACGGACATGAAAAGTGAAGGCGAGAATTGACTGGCTATGGTCAGCATGTGGTAAAAAAAAAAAAAGAACTGGACATATGAGAAATGGCTGTCTACGGTCGGTGTGTAGTGGAGCAGAAGCGAGAGAATTTAAGTGATGTCGAGAAGGGCAAGTAACAGTAATAAATGCTTTCGTTAAAAAGGAAAAAAGTGCTGACCTGGATTTGTATTTCTTTCCAGTTTTATTTTTATGAATTAATAAAGTGTAACGACTCATAACATCATGTACTGTCTATAGCATCAGTGTTACGTCTCTTGACATTAAAGTATTTTGTCCTTGAAAGTCTATTCAAACGGAAAACCTGTATCCTACCAATGTTTCTGTATGATCGTTCGTTGTTGTTACAGACTTGATTCATGTGAATCCACTTTTGACTTTCCTGTCTTTATATTTTTATCTGTTTTTCTTTTCTTTTCTCTTTTACTATTTGCAGCATCCAAAACGTAAAAAATTATTAGAAGACTATGAAATGCCCAAGTTCTTTCAAGATGACTTATTCAAACTATCTGGGGAGAAACAAAGGCCTCCCTATCGGTATGTTTTTATTCATTTCTTTGGGTTTTTTTTATTAAAAAAAAAATATCTCCATTTGAAGATTATCTTCACTTGTGCCTTGTTACTTTGTATTTCACGAGTTTTTTTCTCTTCTTAATCTGTTATTTGCTCTCATTACTTGAAATCGAGCTTACAATGCCATATTACATGTGAGCGAATGCCGAGTTCCTACTAGTTCTGTCTTTTTAAGGATACAACGCTATGATTTAAAGGGGTTTGTGGTATGCATTTTGACATTACGTATGACTCTGCTGTAAGTGCCCATATTGAGATCAGCTCTGCATTGCAAGTGTCTAATGGTGGTATGGAGATGTTGAAGTTCTGGTTGTATGCACACTTTCCAATTAAAGGCAAGTGAGGAAACTAGGCCAAGAAAGACTTGGAATCACTAGGTCAAAGATAACCACAAGCAACAGCACATTGAAACCAATGTAAATGAAACTTTTATAGGAATGAAAGTTACTTTGTGTGAGCATGGCCAACATGCAAACCACATCTGATGTAGAAGAGATGTTAAACAGAAGATTATGCTAAACTATTTTTTTTATTAAATGAGGATTGATAGTTTGCAATGTTTGGATTATTCAGACAACTGTTCTTAGCTTGGATGTTTTTATCGCATATCAGCCCATATAACCTTTGACTTTCTTCATACACATCTTGTCAAACTCGGCACAATGGATAAAGTGCTAAGTATAATCAGTTGTAAGTTTTAGTTTTCTTGGGGTTGATCGTTCAATCCTCAGTACAGGCGATACTAAGAATATGATTAGAACATTTCTACTTGATCATGGCCCTGCAACACATCACTTCGGCCTTTCCTTCGACTAGACGGGAGGTCGGAGAAGCCCAATCCGATCAATCGGCTATTCATGCCAAGCCCTAACACTTACACTGGCAAATGTTAATCACAATATCAAAAAAAAAAAAATTTTTAAAAAAATGAAGTTTTGATACAATATCTTACTCTTACTACAAACACAGGGAAACCAAATAAGTGTTAGAAGGCGGTGGCAAGGGTCAGTTAATTGTTGAGATAAAACCACACAACTGTTCCCTATCCAATGTTTTTCTTAAACTGGGAAAAATGAAACTAAAGGAGGAATCAGGAAGCGATGGCACAAACTCAACCGATTGAGTATATCTTTTTTGTATCCTTGAGATGAAAGGGCGAATAGTTCCCCCTCTAACATCTCCCACATTTGGGCTCCAAGAAAGATGAAAAACTAATCAACTATACATAGATCTAATAATTAAAAAACTCAGAAAACCCCAAAGAACTCACTCTGACGTTTCAGATGTTACCAGCTCAGACAGTGAGCAAGAATTCAATCTTGAACATATTGATAAAGAAAACTTCCCAAGATTCATAGTTATTGAAACTTTGGAAGGAAAAAAGGCCGGCGATCTGTCTCCATTTCTAATCAAAAAAGTATTAACTCAAAATAGCAATCCTAAAACAGTTAAAAAAAAAATGAAAAATAGCAACCTACTTGTTACAGTAGACAACTACAAAGATGCAAAGAACCTCCTAGGAATGGAAAAATTCCATATTTATAAGTGCAGGACTTTTGCCTACAAAAGGTTAAACAGCTCAGAAGGCCTCAAGCCATGAACTAACCTTAGCTACAACGGAAGAAATCAAAAATGTTCTAAGAAAACAGGGAGCGATTGATCATGTCCGAATCAATACAAAAAGAAATGGTCAATCCATACCTACAACGACGGATATAGTAACATTTAATACTCCTAAAATTCCAAAAGAAGTCAAAATTGGATATACAATTGAAAAAGGGGAACTATATATACCAGCCCCTCTGAGATGTTTTAAGTGCCAAAAATAGAAACTTGCAGAGGACACAAGATATGTGGAAATCTAAAAGACAGAAAAAAAGAAATACTCAATAAATTACTCCCAGTAGTAGTTTGTCTCGAAACTTTTATGAAATCGGACAACAATATAAAAATTAAAAACTACAATCAGTTTAACTGTATACACAATACTGGACTCAGAGCCTCTGGTGGTACATCAATCCTTATTAGAAATGATGTACCCCAAAGTCAAATACAACTTAATACTAAACTGAAGGCTACTGTAATAAAAGCAACACTCCACAAAAACATCAACATTTGTTCACTATACATACCCCCACCCATCCACCCAATGAAAGCATCACAGAAACGGATCTGAGCAATCTAATACAGCAACTTCCAAAGCCATACATCCTTATGGGAGATTTAAACAGCCATAATGAGACATGGGGAAGTGAAAAAACAAGCAAAAGGGGGAAAACTATAGAAAATAAATAACGAAAACCTATATCTGTTTAATGATAAAACCCACACTTATTTACACCCAGGAACTGGTACATTCACATCAATTGGTTTAACATTATGTGATCCAACACTTGCCTTGGATTACAAATGGAATGTACTATGGAAGTGACCACTTTCCCATTACACTTGAAAACAATGATCCAATGCCAGAAAACAAAATACCCAATGGAACTTACAGAAGGCTGATTGGAAAAAATTGCAAAATTTATGCTGGACTAAACTAACATCAGATAATAATCCAAACCAAAATAATATCACCTATTTTATCAATACACTGTATGACACTGCTGAGGAATTCATTCCAAAATGCTCTACCGGCCCAAAACATAATAAACTTGGTTTGACGAAAAATGCAAAATAGCCATCAGAACTCATCGAGCTATACTAAGGAAATTCAAAAAAGAACCAACTAAAGAAAATCTTGATAAATATAAAAACAGTAAAGCTCGCAAAACCACTGAAGAATCGAAGCAAACATCATGGAAAAACTATGTATCAAAAATAAATACAAATACAAAAAGTAAAATGGTCTGGGACATGATCCGAAAAATTACTAGCAAGAAAGAAATGGTAGATTATCTTGCTGAAGCTTTTGTAAAAAACTCCTCCTCCAAAAATTCCAAATTATTAAGGAAAAAAAACAGACAAGGAAAAACTCCAGTTCCAGACAAATAATACAGAAAAATACAACCAGCCATTTTCTAAAAATGAATTGAAAATATTTCTAAGCACAAAACTCATGACTCAGCTGTTGGTCCTGATCAAATCCACTACCAATTTATAAAACAACTTCCTGATACGTCTACAGATTACCTACTACAAATATTGAATGATATTTGGGAAAGTGGCAACGTCCCTGAAATATGGAGGCAAGCCATAGTAATCCCTATACCCAAATCATCAAAGGACTCTACAAATCCCATGAATTACTGACCTATAGCACTTACTAGCTGTATTTCCAAAATAATGGAAAGAATGATCAACAGCAGATTAGTATGGTACCTTGAGACAAATAATCTGATTACAGATTATCAGTCAGGATTTAGGAATGAAAGAAGCCCCATGGACCAGCTAGAAACCTTTATCAAGAAAGAACATCTTACAGTGATATTGAAAAAGCATACGACTCAGCATGGAGGCATGGCATAATAAAAAATCTACAAGAGCTTGGATTAAAAAGCAGAATGCTTATTTTCATCACAAATTTTATAAATGATAGACAATTTAATGTATGATTAGGTGATACCCTATCCATCAGTAAAAAACAAGAAACGGGGGGGGGGGGGTACCACAAGGAAGCATCCTGTCTGTCACACTTTTTAGCATTAAAATAAATAACATTGTCAAAAATATAAATGTAGGAACAGAATGTGCCCTCTATGTGGATGACTTCCTGATCTGTTATAGATCAAAATATATTCCAAGAATACAGGGTGACCCCCCCCAAAAAAAAAAAGCTAAATGGAGGCCATCTAGAACATATGCTGTAAAACGGAGAATAAAAGGCCAAAGACCCTAGTGTTTTGATGTGATGTTTTGAATATAATAAACTACTTATGACCAAAGTTTCATTTCATTCGGACAAAACACTAAAAAACAGGGCCTAATTAGAGTTGGGGCCCATTTTTTGGGGGGTCACCATATGGAACGTGATTTACAACTGTGTCTAAGCAAAATAAATGAATGGACAACAAAAAATGGGTTTCTTTTTTTTCAAAAGAAAAAAAACAGCCATCCATTTCTGCCAAATCCGGAAAATGCACCATGACCCAATGTTGAAACTGGACAATGAAATTATACCTATAGTTGATCAGTATAAATATTTGGTAAAAAGCTAAAATTCATTCCTCATTAAATACCTCAAACAAAAATGCAACAAAGCCATCCAACTCTTAAAAGTAGTAGCTCACACAGACTGGGGTGCAGACAAAGACTCATTGATTAAATTATACAGATCCCTTGTCAGATCCAAGTTGGATTATAGATGCTATATCTATGGATCCACAAGAAAGTCCTACGTAAAGGAATTAGACACAATACATCACCAAAGGCTAAGATTAGCTTCAGGAGCCTTCCCCACCTCCCTAGTGGAAAGCTTATATGTAGAAACAGATGAACCCTCATTGTCACTTAGAAGAGAAAAACTAGGACTACAGTATTATACAAAATTGGCTTCATGTCCAACTAATCCTGCTTATAAATGTATCTTCCACCCCCAATACAAAAACCTCTTTGATAGAAAAGAAAATGCTATAAAACCATTTAGCCTACGTTGTATTGTTGCAATAAAGAACTATCCTTCGTGGCTGACAAAACAACCAAAAATAATATCAGACCTAATTAAGTATCCTAAAACAAAAACCAATCCAATCATATATCAAGAAAAATTCCAAATAATTAAAGATAAATATTCCAAACACTCAACAATTTATACAGACGGTTCAAAAGATGGAGACAATGTTGGATGTGCAGCCATACACAATAAAACAATCCTAATTAAAAGATTACCAGACAAAGCATCCATCTACAGTGTCGAAGAATCGGCCATTGGTATGGCACTTGATCTTATTGAATCTTCTAAAGATAAACAATTCATTATCTGCTCAGATGCCAAATCAGTACTCGAAACACTGGAAAACAGAAAACCAACGAACCCAATAATCACCAAAACCCTAAATAGATTTGATGATATTCCTAATTGATAAAAACATTCTCTTTTGTTGGATACCGAGTCATATCAACATAAAGGGTAATGATAAAGTTGACGAAGCAGCATTAAATTTGACCAATGATAAGATCCCTCATACCGATTTAAAACAAATCATTAATAAATATATTAGAAACACATGGCAAGAGTCGTGGGACTCCCGTACTAAAAACAAGCTATACCAAATCAAGGAAACCATAGGAAAACAGAAAGCAAACAAAAGAATGACCAGAAGAGAGGAAGTTATAACAACTCTGAATAGGTCATACCTCTATAACACACTCCTGCCTACTCAAAAAAGAAGCTCCACTCTGCATACCCTGTCAGGAACCATACACAGTGAATTATATATTAACAAGATGTGAAGACTTGAAAACAAACCGACTGAATCTATATAATGAAAAAACTGTAAAAGACATCTCATGTAGACCCAACTGCCCTTCTCAAATATTTGAAGATAACAGGGTTACTCAACAAAATTTAAAAAAAACAAAAAAAACAATGCCTTATCTAACTATATAAACATAGACACTGAACACCAGATACAAACATAAAACTTATAACTATTAATGTATGTAAAAAAAAGACTCTGCCATTAAATGACCACATAGGTTGATATGCTGTAAAACCAATCAATTATAAATGCCAAAAATAAATCTTCAGAATAAATCACTTGTATGATAAAAATATTTTTCTGATTTATTTTAATTTAAAATTCACTACCTCTAAAAATAACACCCTTTACTTAGCAGTTCATTATGATACTGGAGGTATGGGAGGATAATATGTTCACACTATATTCCTCCAGTTCTTTTAAATTTAATCCAATTCATTTTTAGCCATTTCATTTGTTCTGTTTTCCAGATGGTTTGTTATGGGTTCCGCTCGTTCAGGCACAGGGATTCATATTGATCCATTAGGAACAAGTGCATGGAATGCTTTGGTTAAGGGGCATAAGCGGTAAGTTGGAGACCATTGGAATGTTCAAATATTTTCATCATCAATGCAACGACGGTCCTTTGTTTTTTAATTGGGTTAAATTCTAATAAGAATCGCAAATCTTTCTTAAACAAAGATACAGAAAAATGTCTACGTACTTGTCACAGAACAAAGATGTCATATTCAAAAAGTTACATGAATTGATCAAATATTTTTTTTTTTTTTTATCCAAGAAAAATTAAGATTTTTAGTGATTCATTATTTTGAATACAAACAAAATCTCTATAGTCAAATTAAGTTGTCTCCCTTGAATTGTAACACATTCTAAAACAGCAGCTCTCGCCTTGCTCATCATAAAATTTATTTTTAGTTAAAAGTTGATCAATTGTGATTTTTGGAATATGACATCTTCATCCCATGAATTTTTTTTTTTTTTTTTTTTTTTTTTTTTTTTTTTTTTTTTTTTTTTTTTTTGATTAGGTTGAATTCTAAATAAGAACCAAATTTGCTTTACTGTAGCAGCTAAAGTTTTAATCATTAATCAGCAATAAAGACTTCCGGGCTAGTGAAAATGCTAAACAAGCATTGAAACAAGTATGATGATGAGTATAGCGTTGCTTGTAATAAAAGTAACTCGTTTTCAACATGTAAAACAGTCGTGTTGGACTCTGAGACACTTGCTCTTCTCTGCATTTTTTATTTCTTAGTAAAATGTACTTTAAGTACATTGACTGCGAAAGAAGGGATCCCTGGATACCCAAGCGAGTCATTAAATATATTTTGCTAGTTACTAAGAAAAATGCACATATATTTACTGAATTTAATCACCAGAGTTTTATGGATTTTTACAAGTATCAATGGCTTAGAATAATTAATTTCAATAAAACTACATCCAAAAAAATACACCTCTGGAGTCATTAGAAACCTCACCAAGCTTGTTTGGATGCAATTCTAAAAACTTTGTATTCTAAAGATTGCACAGAAAATTTGATTGATATTAAAGTTGGAATGGTGTGAGCAACCTGGGAATCCATCTGGCAGACACCTTATGCAAATGGTCATGAATGATAGTTTCCACAGACCCTGTACTAATCTTGACATCTTGGGCTATTTGGCGAATAGTAATGCGCCAATCTTCCAAAATGGCAGCCTCAACTTGACGGACAGATGCCTCATCAATGGCAGAAGAGGGGGGGGGCAGGTCTGGAAGCCGTTTCCACAGACTTCCGGCTATGTTTGAACCAGATCACTGCTTGACATTCAACAGGCTCCATTTCACACCTGACTCAGTTCAAACACCTGTAAAACAGAAACCACAATTAGTTCAGAGCTGTAATTTGCCATATAACCCATAGAGATATAAATCATTGCACATGCAAAATTTCAGCTAGATCAGACAACTGGAAGTGGGTCAGGGGCATTACTTATTGCATACCCCTCATGTATATATTATATATATATATATATATAGAGAGAGAGAGAGAGAGAAAAAAGTGTTTTTCAATATTTTTCATGTCTTGTATACATATAAAACACATTTTTACAATATAAAAACAAACTATAAGGTTTCATCACAAAAAGTCTGAAAAATACACATGTAAGTTTGGCAATTCCAAGTTCATACATTATGTATTTGACTAAAAAGAATTGGGTCTGTGTGAACCCTATTGATCTTTATAACACAATCAGCTGGTCACTGGCATGTAACCGGCATCACATGTTAGACTAAATGTCTTAGAAACGGTTCCATGATGATGTGACGATGGGCCAGTCAATAGGGTCTGAATATCAAGAAGAAAATCATGAGATGTTGGATGTGGGTGTGTGGCTGCTTCATTCTCTCAAGATGACCTCTTCACCCTCGTGGCATTCGGATTGGAATCTTCCTTCATCGTTTTCAGGGCCGTTTCGTTGTTTAATGGAGACATTTATGGCAGACACGAGAAAACTCAACATGACACAATCGCAACATATGTGAAAAATACAATGAACTATTCTACAAAATGTATACAATATATATTACAAAAACAATTTGCACTTGATAATCTTCAAAATGAACCTAACTAATGATGAGGAGGGGGCTCCCCTCCTCTTATTTACAAAGGGACAGAAAATACATGCTCACCTCATGCTGTCCAGACGAAAAAAGAGGCCAATAGAGGAAAGGGAATTCTGGGGTTACATTTCTACATATCATTCCGCCTACGGCCAAATTACTATCTGGCTATGCAGGGAGAGGATGCATAAGCAACTACTAAACATGGCACTGAGATATAGTGGCACATCTTCTAGATATTTTTTAACCCCGAATTCACAAAAGGATTAAAGAAAATTTTTTAAAAGAATTTGTTTTTGCTTTTACCTTTGGCATTCATTTAAAATGTTTGTTTTTTAAATATTAAAAATCAGTAATGTTCTGTAGTCAGTTTGTAAGTATTTGATGTCTCCTCCCTCACCAACATGTGAATTAAGGAGGAAGTTTCTAGGGGATGTTGAGTTGAAAAGCAATCCCCAAATAAGCTGTATATATTTCTCGGTCATGGTAGATAGTTTTAACGATGTTAATGCTATATCCAACATACAGCATCTGGTATTTCCAAGTATTCACTCGTTTGATACTGACCAAACTCAACATTGCTTACCTTAACTGAGCTAACAATAACGGGTATGTTAACATGATTAGATTGCAGTAAACTCAAAATTTACAGAAAGATGAGTTTATTTTGTGATGTTGTCACCACATTGAAAGTGCGGATAATAGTTGTTGGATTAGATGATGTAGAAAAGTTGAGATAGCAAGTTCACCTCACAAGGAATGGCCAAAGCAAACCTAACTGTATACATGCGACTTGGAACTGCTTGGGAATTTAATATTTCCTTGACACTTCTCCTTTGGAGGAAGCTGGTTCAATCCGTCTAGGGTAAATGCCATTGGCATGCATGCAAGGAAAACATTGGAAGAAAATGATAAGAATGAACTTGAGAGAAAGAGGGGTGAAGACCTGGCCTGAAATAAGTTAGAAAGTCAATTTCTAAAAGTTGTTAAACACATACCAGTATGTAAAACTAGCATCAAATTCAACATGACTATGATTTACTGTGCCTATTTTAAAATTGTCATCAGCAATAATATGATGGATCTAAAGAGTTGGTTTTAGTTAAAATCTTTGCAAGTCATAATATTGGGAGATTAAAAATGTCTTTTAAATTGCTGATGCAAAACTCACATGATTGTTTGATTTCTTTTTTTTTTTTTTTTTTTTTTTGTTTTTTCCCCCTCAGATGGTGCTTGTTGCCAACACATACAGCCAAAGAATTGGTAAAAGTCCGTCAAACTGAAGGAGGCAAACAGCGAGATGAGGCTATCACTTGGTTCCGTTACGTCTATCCTCGGACTCAGTTACCTAATTGGCCAAAAGACTGTAAACCTGTAAGTGTCAGAACTGTTTGTTTTTTTTTTTTTTTTTTTTTTTAACAATAACAAAAGTCTATTTAGATTTTTTTTCCAAAAAAATTTTGGATGTGAGGAACTACTATTTGCGATATTGTCTAAAGGGGACTAGGCAGGGAATTGAGCAGCAAGATGTCTGTTTACATTAAATTTAAACTTTTGCATGTTAGTACAGTCAAGGAGACAAGAAATAGGAAGAGAATTTAAGTTTATCAGAAACTTAAATTCTCTTCCTATGAGAAACTATGAGAGTAGAAGTCCTTCTGACATTTAAGGAGTTCAACAGTGAAGGGGTTGAATTTTGCTGCTTGTCAAGTTAGTCTGGAGTATGTAACATATGCAAATGATTAAACTATTTTATTTCGAGGTAAAAATAAAAGGTTCAACTTGTATGTCCAAAAAAAAATGATTGATATTAGTAACTTCAGAGAAATAAAGATTTGTCAGACGTGATGTTGCTAGTCTCAATTTTATCTTTAAATACTATTATGGCACGTGTCAGAGTTTTCTAATCTATTCTCTGCTTCCTTTGTTCCAGCTCATTTGATCTAGTGGTCGCCATCAATTCATTGTTTTATACCTCATTGTAATACAGCTTCGAGTAACTTCTTTCAAACAACAGCAACTTTTTTTGGAACTCTCTTCCTGCTGACTGTTTTCTTCTTACTTATAAGCGTGGTCTTTTCAAGACTAAGGCCAATAGACATCTATCTTTGCAATAATCGTCTTTTGTTATTCTGCCTTCTTACATAAAGTGGCTTCATACTTTGTCTGGGGGCGATTTCCATTTAAAAAAGAACAAGTGAAGTATGCATGGTTCCCCGTGAGTGCACAGTGAACAAGGCATAAAAAAATCCATCATTTGCTCCCCCCCCCCATTTAGCTCCAAAAGTTCCCAAGGCCTTAACATATTTAAATTTCAATTCAGCACCATGCAAAACTGCTAAATGAAAAAGAATAAGCGAAGTAAGAACCTTATTTAAATATTAAAAAAAAAAACAAAAAAAAAAAACAATGTTAAAACTTCTTTTTAAAAAAACATTGCTCGGGTGTTTGTGTGTGTGTGGGGGGAGGGGGCTTTAAAAAAAAAAAAAACAGTTTTGGTAAGTAGTTAGGATCGTACCCGAAGCCTTGAAGCGAAGGTGGAAAAGAAAGTGTGCAAAAAACCTGACACGTTACCCGCTCGGCCAACAAAGAGCAACTGAAACACGTTTGAATTTATTTAATTATTAAAAACAGAATTGACACGTGCCCGCAATAAAAGTTAACTCTGCTACTTCTATTTGACCTCATTAATGAGGTCAAATAGAAGTAGCGGAGTTAACTCTTGCTGCTAGACAGCTTTTGGGTTTGTTTACCCAACTTTGGCTGGTTGTTTCCCCAAGATATTGGGGAGGGGAAAACCAGCTCCCCATTGTCCAGATTGAATAGCAATTGTCTGATATAAAGAGTTTGGCCCCATGTTGATCAAAGCTGATTGCTTCTGGATGTTCCCCGGTGCGATTGCCGGGAACAATTCTTAGCTTTGAATTAGTTTCGGTTTTATACAAAAAAGCTGAACGAACACAAGACAGGCTGAAATAGCAATAATTTTGTAAAAATCGACGTAAATAAACCTAGACGCAACGCACGTTCGCAAATCGTACATATTATGATCTAGAGGCTATATAAACAGTTCTAAGCGATAGTAACCCCCCCCCTCCCCGGGACCGTCAGCGAAAAAAGCCTTTTTGAGACACAAAAAAAATGTGCGCACACATTTGCCTCTTTTATATTTATATATATATATATATATATATATATATATATATATATATATATATATATATAAATGATTATAATACACACAAACATACATACATACATTTTCGCTTTTATATATATAGATTGGAAATAGATAAGAAATCTGCATGAATTAAAATATAATATTTATGCATATTTTACAACCGAGCAACACTTGTAAATGTTGAGAATAAAAATTGGTTAAGAAAACAAATGTTGCTTTATTTTTTGTCTATAATGGAGTATCCTCCCTCAAAGTTGGGAGATTCTATTTTTAAAAACTGCCAATAGGAAGTGGTGAATCAAATTAACGTTCTGTTATCAACCAATTAAAAACCAACATTGCTCCATAAAAAATCGCATCTTTTAGAATTCGAGCACATAATTTTTTTGTGCCAACACGAGAAGCATCTTTTGCACTTTGCTTGCTTGCAAAATTATAAAGTCCAGAACCTGTACAGCACCGCGATCCACTGAAAATTCTTCATCTCCAAGACTTGTAGGGAAAAGCTATCCATCGGAAACTCTTATTAAATTAAATATGGCTTACAATTCAAGAACAAATAGCCTAATAAGATATTCCCCTATAAAAAGTGAACATGAGTGATATCCTTAGATAGAATAGATACTACACTTTGATCCTGGCCTGAAGACCAGATTTTCTCCATAGCCTCACCTGAAGTTTCCCATGTTTTGTTTGCTTCTCTCTACCCATAGCTGGATTTCTTCATCCAATCTTGTATTTTTTTAGAGTCTTTTGATATACAAACATCTTAGCTGTTATTAGGTTGATGTTGTTTTTTGACATTAAACTTCAAAATATAACTCTTTTTATAATAAACTTTATTAATCAATTAAGAACCATTAGAATCAATATATTTTTGCCAATGAGAAACGAGTTTATTTTTTATCCCATTAACATAGAAATCTGGAGTTCTGGAAGCGATGAAGTCATTGAAGACCAATTCAGCATCATCTCGGCTTTTGAAGCATTTTTTGCACAAGAAAGTGTTGAGATGTTTGAAAAAGTGATGATTAGTGGGCGAGAGGTCCGGTGAATATAGTGGATGAGGCAGTCTCATAGCTCAATTTGTTCAGCTTCTGCAGGGTCAGTTGAGCAACATGCAGGCGAGCGTTGTCATGGAGAAGAATTGTTCCGTTCATATTGACAAATCTCGGGCTTTTGGTGCTTTTCATCAATTTGTTGGCAGTATTCCTCCACTGTAATCGTTTTTACCCGGATTCAAGAAGCTGTGATGAATGAGACTGGCCGCAGACCACTAGTCACCATAACCTTTTTTGGTGCAATTTCTGCTTTGGGAAGTGTTGTGAAGCTTCGCCAGCATCCAACTACTGGGCCAAATGTTGCCGGTTGTTGTAGAGAATCCACTTTTTATCACAAGTCACAATCCGTTTGAGAAATGGGTCGCTTTTGTTGTGCAGAATGAGCATAGAAGACACTTCAAAACAACGTTTTTTGTTATTATCGTTCAATTCACACAGTACCCATTTATCCAACTTTTTTGACTTCTCTATTCGCTTTAAATGGCGAACAACTGTTGAGTGGTTGACCTCAAGTTCAACAGCAACTTCTTGTTTGGTTTTGTGAGAATCGGCTTCAATTAAGACTTTCAAATGTTCATTATCAACCACTGTTGGCCATGACCGTCTTCATCTTCGAGGCACCATTGCGGAATTTCTTGAACCATTGTTGTGCCACACATTCGTCAGTGGTTCCTGGACCAAACACCTCATTGATATCACAAGCTGTCTCAGTAGCTTTCTTGCCTAGTTTGAACTGGAATAAGAAAATCATACAAATTTGAAGTTTGTCCGTGCTATCGAAAAGCCTGCAAAAAAAAAAAAAATGAAGAGATTGAGAATTGTAACGAATAATGATTTGAAAGAGCGAAAAATGCGCTTCAAAATGATATATAACATGGCTATACATATCAATGAATCGATTCAGAAATTATATATAAAAGTAACATGTGAGAAAACGATAGTTTTTGCACCAACCTAATATTTTAGAATTCAAAAAATAATTTCTCTCTCTCTCATGTATTTTTTGTTATCTAGCTGGAGATTCTACAGAAACCAGGCGAAACTGTATTCGTTCCTTCTGGTTGGTGGCATGTTGTACTAAATCTTGATAACACAGTTGCTATAACCCAGAACTTTTGCAGTCGTTCCAATTTCCATGTTGTCTGGCACAAAACTCTGAGAGGCAGACCAAAATTATCAAAAAAATGGTACAAAGTTCTGAAAGTAAGTTTTTAATTTTATTTTTATTGTTTCTTGGAAAAGAAACTATTTGATCGTTTAGAAAGTTCTGAATGATTTTGATATTTTTGTTAATTCACTTTTTTTTTTTTAACACTTCATAGAAGTGCTATAATGTAGATAAATTGGCATTTCACGCAGAAGTTAGTATCTTTATTATTTCAAGGTCCATGAAATTTTAACAAAGGTTGCATTTTTTTTTATACTGTTGTGATGCAGTAGAAATAAACATAAAAACAATTGTTATGCGATAATAATTTAAAACAAGTTTATTTAAAACAATATATGATAATAGTGCATTTAACACGATTGCTAGTATCCATCTTGAGATTGTCATCCCATGATACCATCCCTCGAGGAAGAGCAGATTAATTCTTCTCCAATCTCTCTTGACAAGGGAAGATAATTTCAAGAAAAAAAAAATAGTTATCGACATATCTTTAGATGAAATATAATTTCCATCTAACAAATGCAATTTTTCATTATTTTTTTATTTTAAGGATTAAAAAAAAATCATGCAAAATCCTGTAAAACAGATATTTGATGGAAGCAAATCAATGATTTGAAAATAATTTTCAAAATTCAAACCTGAAGATTTCAGCTGAGATGCAAGTTACTTTGAGATGAACAATGGTCTTTTGTTACATTCTTGTACTTAAATTGCATGTTGGATTTTTTGCAAAGTTTTGAATAATTTTTGTTCATTTAAATGCTCCATATTGCATTGGTGCTTTCAGTACGACTGATATGTTGTCACTTGTGATGTAGTGACATGACTGTTAGATTTCACACACATTTTTTTATTTGTCAGAAAAGTCGAAAATGGATGATCAAAACTTTGCTTTCTTGGCATGTTTTTCTTTAACAAGGCCATTAGTCGCGTGCTCTCATGTAATGAATGAATACGTGAATGTAGGATTGACATGAAATTATTAAAGATAAACTAAAATGACTGAAATAAATAAAAAGTAAATGACTTGAATGGCTTTGAGACTGACTGGTTGTAAAGTGGGTGATCATTTTACATTAAATTAATACAGAAAAGTGATCCCCCACTTTATATCACAAAGTTACAAATATAAGTACAGCATGTAAGAACAGATACTACACTTTGATCTTCATATATAATTTATTTCATTAAAATGAAAATTACAATCAAAATAATTCAATGTAAAATTAAAATAAATTAGAAGTAAAATCTTGGCCAAAAAGCCAAGAAAAGCTAAGAACAGCATCTATTAACAATAGACCTTTGATCTTAACCAAAAAGGCCAAGCACAAAAGTGTTACCGACAGACCAACCGACGGAGTGACTTATAGAGTCGCTTGCACACGACTAAAAATGGTTGAAAACATTGCATACTGACATAGCTGTTATATCTTGCACAAACTAATTTATCTTATCAGAAAAGTTAAAAACGGATGAGCAAAACTTTGCCTTCTTGGCATCTCATTTAAAAATGGTTAAAAATATTGCAGAAACATGTAAAACCATTTCTGAACTTTCTGGTGTGCTGTAAACGAATATGGTTTACGAAATTTAACTTCAAAACGTAATTTTAGAACTTTACAGTTAAGCAAAAGTCTTTTGGATGGTAAATCTTGAAACCAACCCCCAATCACACAATGCTGAACTTTGTAGAAATGTTGGAAGTTCTAAAAGTGAACGGTAAGTAAAAAAAAAAAAAAAAAAAAAAAAAAAAAAAAAGTCGTATGTTGAAATTTTTAAAAACATTTTAATGTTTTCTACTTTACACACTTTCATTGCATTTTATTCATGATATCGAAAATATCCATCTTTTGCAAAAGAAAACCATAAAAACAAATAGTTAATAAGTGTTCCTTCTCTCATAAACTAGAAAGAATTTGAAATGTTAAAAATTTTATATTATTTAACTTTGTTCATGAACAGAACCTTTTGAAACTTTCACTATTTCTACAAACTTTAGAGTTTGACAATAATCTTTTTGGTGATAAATCTTGTAGCCAACTCCCAACTCACTATGCTGTTTGTAGAAATATTGAAAGTTCCAAAGGGCTTCATTATAAACATTGGTGGAAAATATTGCCATGTAAATAGTTTTCAATGTTTTCTAGTTTATACACTTTCATTGTATGTATACGCAAGCAGTGTTACCTGACTTTCCCTTATTTTGGTGAGCAATCCTATGGCTTTGGCACAATATATATATATATATATACACACACACACACACATGTATGTATAATTTCTCAGTCATAAAGGTTCAGAGCGCACTTTGTCGCTCACATTTGTCTCCACTCTGAAATTGATGAACCCATCTAACTTCTGACACCAACTGCCTCGGTTTCATAAACATTCAACAGGCACCAGTGATTGTTGATCTGTTCAATTTTTTCTACATAGAGGAATTTAAGGTCATATCTCTGCTTCTGATGCATGTCTATGACAGGTTGCCTTAATCTCATACTGTAAATGTCTGCAACAAAGTGATGAAATTTTCAGTCATCATAACAATGCAATTTGCAATTCCCTCTTATCCATTCCAACGGAATAAAAAGATAGGAGGAATTATTTTTGGAACGTCCATCACATAAATATATATTTTTTAGTGAGACATCAACATTTACTGAAATAAATATTTCAGTAAATTATCTTTACTGTTTCCTGAGATGAGTTTGAGATTAAAGGATACTCAAACTTGAAATCAAAATCTGACCCCTAAAATCGTTAGGAGCATGGATACATTGTCTACATTAGAGATGGTTTTCCATGTGTTAGGGACATCTCCAGAGAAGATCCTAGTTTGCTGTGTATATGCTTCAAAGTAGCACTTGTTCATAGCACCGTATTCATATTTGCCTTTTATCGCAGCAGATTATCTCTGATAAAATTGGCTACATTCTGTCTACCCATCCCTGAATTAACATTCACGTCTGCAGAGACTTCAATGTTGAATGGTTAGTCCACTCAAATATGACGGATGATGAGGGGAGGTTCTCATGATTTCTTGATTGCCTATGACCTAAAACAAAATGTTCAGGAATCCACCTGTATGCCAGACTCTGACAAACAATATGCAGGTTTTCTAGATCTTTTTCTTACAACTTGCCCAGAAATGTGCTCATTCTCTGTTCTGTCTCTTCCGATCCCAATCAAGACAGAATTGTCTTGGTTAAGATAAAAACAAAATAAATCCTCAGATGTACATCTCCATCACACTGTATATTGATACTCTATGGTTGATTGAGATAACTTCTGAACATTTCTATCAGATATACCTCTGCACTTTGTACAAAAAGAATGTGTCCTCTATGGTATCAGACATGACTGATATTGTCGGTATAGATCGCTTCATACCTGCCAAGAAATTCCAGCAAAAACAAACAGCCAGCCCTGGTTCGCCCCAAAATGTATCACTGCCATTGCACACAATTCACAATTTCCACTGCTTCCAACATAACAGATGTTGTGAAACTAAAGCCACCTTTAATACTGCCAGCAATCATTGTAAAAAAGTAAAGAATGCAAAAGATTCTGGCGACTGAAAACGCGTTCTACCACATACAAATATCTGTGTGATGTTGCCAAGCTTATCAAAAACCTTGATTCTAGTAAAGTAATTGGTCCCAACAGCATTTCAGTCATATTGCTCAAAAAGCTTCAGCTGGAACTAGCTCTCATACTTACAAAATTGTCTAAACATTGCCTTAAGAAGAAATGCTTCCCAACACACTAGAAAACTTCATCAGTCTCTTATATCATGTGTAAGTTGCTGGAATCTGATAAACAGAAGTGATCAACCACCTCAGCAAAAATAACCTGCTCAGTGACTTGCGGTATGGTTTCCATTCTACGAGACCTGCAGTTAATGTACTAACTGTTATATCACACAGGATTATTGAATCTCTTGACAAGGTTTTCGTTTCTAGAGAAATAGTTCTTGACATATGACAGGCTTTCGATAAAGTATGGCATAAAGGTCTACTTCACAAGATCACCAATTACTAAATAGCTGGAAATGTTTTCTCAAATATTAAATCCTTTCTCTCTGATAGGCTTATAAGAGTAGTCACTGAAGGGCAGAAATCAGAAACTCATAATATTAACGCTAGCATCCCTCAAAGTTCCATCCTAGGCCCCACTCTTTCCCTAATCTACTTCAATGATCGTCCAAAGATCTTGGATCATTCGTAGACATTTATGCAGAACACACAATCTATGGCAAGGCTTCAAAGGCCAGCAATGACCAAAATCTTTCTGATTCTCTTCTGATCTTAAGAATGTCGTGCAATGGGAGAAAAAGGTGGCTGGTTAAGTTTAATGCATCGAAAACCAAGCTTCTCTCCTTTCATCATAATCGCTCTGACCCCCATCATGCCCCAATTGAAATGAATGGCTATCGTCTTTAGGAAGCTTCATGTTTTGACAAGCTTCTTGGCCTGACGTTCACCCCTGATCTGAACTGGAACTTGTTGCCAAGATTGCTGCAAAAATGGTTAGCTCATTCTACCACTCCAGTAAGTATCTCCCTGCTGATGCAAATCTCTATCTTTACAAGAGCCAGGTACGTCCTAAAATGGAGTATTGTTGCCACATCTGGTGGCTCAGCACGCCCTATCTTGCCTTGATAGATTTCAAGACCGGCTTTGAACACATTAGATGATGCCCTTTTCTCTTCCCTGCAGAAGTGACATTGCGAACCTGTTTCTGCTCTATTGTTATTTTCATGGCAAATGCTCGTCTGAACTCCAATCTATGGTCCCCCTCTCCCGGACTGAACCTGAATTTTACGAAAAACGCTACAACTACTATATACAATTTTCCCTACTCTCTGTGCCTAAATTTAAATGCAAATTCCATGAACAAAGCTTCTTTCCTGGCCTACTTCCTGGTTGAATACAACATGGTAGACTTCAAATCCAATATAAACAAATTTTTGTTGAGCTGTCCCCATAAATAATCAAATTCTACCCAATTTACACTATTAACGATTACCACACTACCACCTTACATTCATTGGCCTTTTCCTCGAGTGGCTTTCAAGCTTTGATGAATGGTGACCTTCAAGTAAAAAAAAAAAAAAAAAAACTTTTTAAATCTTTAATCCTCACTTGATTCACACTGAATGTTTCTCAGAAATCAAAGAATATCCTCGTACAGTTGTACTCCAATCCTGAATTCTATAATTACCATTTCTATTAATTTTTAATTTCTTTAATTTTCAAAACTTTGCCATTCCATTTGGATGTCAAGCACGAGTACAGTTTCATCGTAAAAGTGAAACATACAGATCCCAATAAGGTGGGTAACCAAAATATATGGTGCGGGAGGGCAATCTTTAAAATCCTGGGAGATAAACTGATAAAAGTCAGCAGCATTCACACGAGGCAGATTAAACCAGCTTCCTCCAAAGGAGGAAGTATTATGGGAACATCAAGTTCACACGTGATCTTCAGTCACCTGTATATCCCAGTTAAGAGAGAATACGACGTTAGTTCTCTTACATATAATACCTGCTATTCCCAAATAGCCACCCATCTGGTACTGACCAGGTTCAAGGTTGCTTAACTTCGGTGATCTAAGAAGCACTGGTGTGTCAACACGTTTATGCTGTATAGGTAGACTGAGTAACCCGCTCCTTCCCTTGATTGAAACTTTCTCACCAACAGATAAAGAATTTAAGACAGTTAAAATACTTGTATTAGGATGATTAATCAGAACTTTTTGGGGAATCGTATCAGAATTGGAAGAATTTGTGTCTATTTTCTGATGCCTAAAACGATTTCTTTAATCATATTTTTTTTTAACAAAATCTTCCATTGCTGGTAGTAATAATAAATATTGATTTTAAACTTCCAGTAAAACTAAGATCTAACAATCACCCCCCCCCACTCCCCCCACAAGTGCATTTTTTACGTTTGAGAAAATATATGCACATTTAACATGTTTTTTTACGATAATGGGAGAGGGGATAAAAATTTTATAGTTAAATATTTAGAAATTTATAAAAAATCAGAATCAAGAAAAATATTGGAATCGTTCCATCACTATAAAATACTTTCTAGAAGGTCACCAGAATTTATTTCTAATCTTTTTCTTTTTCTCTTTTTTGATTCTTTTTATACCGCATTTGTAATGCTGTCTCTGTCAAAATATTTTTTATATATTGTCTTTGGTGTACTGAAGTGATAATCATCCTATCGACTTGATAGAATCTCTCTTTTTCCGTTACATAAAGATAATTATAATAAAGATAATAAAAGATAATTTTTATAGCATTGTTTTTGTTAATTGTTGTCACACGTGAAAGCTTTTTCAATCCAAAATTTCACTTTTCTTTGCATCTTTTGAAAGTTTTTTTTTTATTCTTATTTAAAAATCATTGATGTACATAACTGTCACAGAACGAAGATGTCATATTCTAAATTACACGTAAATAGATTCTTTTTTTTTTTTTTTTTTTAACTAAGAAAATTAAAATTTACAATTTTAGCGATTTAAAGTTTTAATTATTTTAAATACAAAATCTCAAATTGAGTTGTTGCCCTTGGATGTTATCACATTTTAAAACATGGCTGTTTAGTCTCGCTTTGTCATAAAATTTGGTTTCCTTAGTTTGGAAAAAAAAAAGCACTTTATGAATTTACGTGATTTTTGGAATGAAACGTCTTCGTTTCATGACAGGTATTTTGTTTGTATTGTTATTTTAAATAAGGTCAAGTTCTAGATAAGCTTTTTTTCTTATTCGCAGGCCTTACGTCCAGAAGTGGCAGCTATAGCAGATACTGTCGATGCGCAGAAGCCATCAGGTTTCAACTCTGACAGTTCAAGCTCTGCCTCATCTAGTTCAAGTGACAGCAATGACAGTGATTCGAGCAGTTCAGGGTCACCACCTATTGTCAGGAAAAAGTAAGTCTTCCTCTGTCTGTTTCCATATTACAATGAATGTAATTATGTTTTCATCAAATATTTTTGTAATTTAAAAAAATAACGTACATAATAATTTCAATAAAGCTTAACCATTTCTCTAATTTTGTATTAAAGAAAAAAAATTTTGAAAAAAAAAATTAACTCTTAGTTTAAATTATGAAGGATGGTTAAAAAGTAATGCCTTCTATTTTTTATGGATCAAAGGCGATGGCAAATTGCATTGTTATGATGGCGGAACTTATGCATTCATGGCCTGAAAGTTTCATCTCTTTGTTACAGATATTAACGGTGTGAGACTCTAAGAAAACAACACCTGTCATGGACGTCCATCAGAAGCAGATGTATCCTTGAATTCCTCCAGGCAGAAAAAAATTGAACTAATCAACAATCAGTGACGCCTGTTGAACATTTACAAAGCTGATGCAGTTAATGTCAACCAAGTTAAGAGATGAGTTTGTCGATTTCAGAGTGGCAATAGGTGTGAGTGACAAAACGTGCTCCAGACTTTTATGACCGAGGCATCAAGAGGCTGGTAAAAGAACGAGAATGGTGGTAACTATGTAGAAAAATAAATTCTGCAGCACAAAAGCTTGTTTTAATGCTCTTCACTGTTTTAGTTTTTGATTTAATAAATCGAAGGCTTTACTTTTGGGACAACCCTTGTACGCAAATGTTGAATGCTTCAATCCTACCAGCTTTGTAAAGCAAAACATGCAAAAATGTAATTTTTTTGTACTGATGACATTTTTTTTTCTCTGTGCTTTTTTAGACGACGCACAAGTTGCAGAAGCCGTTCCACTTCTCGCTCCCCATCCAAAAAACTGCAGATCAACTCCCCAGCTTCCCACTCCACCACAAATACCATCCATCGGACACATCATTCCTCGGATTCAAATTCCAAACAATCCAGATGATAATACTCCAACTGCATTCCCAAATCATCCCTGTCGTCGACATGACAACAGCCGTAGCATCAAAAAAAAACAAAACAAAACAAGACATGCAAGCAAGGCACATGGAACAAAAAACGGGAAAAGTCATTAAAAAAAAAAAAAAATTTTTTTTAAACTTGCAGGAAAGGGGGGGGGGTAGTGAATAAAATAACAAGTGTGTCTTTAATGTGCAGTATTGGTCTCTTGTTTTTAGTGCAACATTTTTTTTTTTTTTTATTTTTACATATTTCATTTAAATTCTTATATTTAAGGGTGCTTTTTTCTTTCTTTTTTTAAACTTTATTTTCAAAACTTATTTGTATAATTCTTTTTTTAAAATATTCTATCCTTCAAATTCTTTTTCATCTAAAGTTTTTTTTGTTTTTTTAATCTTGAGAAAATTTATCCACAAAAGATCGCTACTGTTTTGTTTTCGAAAATTTAAAAATAGAAATTTAATTTCAGCTTTAAAAAAAAAAATAAATATATAAAATTCTCTTTGGTGTTTTTATACTTCCGTTGTTTTTTTTTTTTTTGTTGTTTTTTTTTCTAATATTAAAACTCTACAATCTTTCAAATGTCTTTAACACAAAATATGATCTCTGTAAATTTGAAACTTAGAAGAACCATTTCAAAGGTATCTAAACTTAAATAATAAAAAGTAAAAACTCGAAATTGTTTATATATTCATTGATGTTTCATCTTGATTCAAAGACTTTCTCAGGATGACTGATTTTAAGAAATACATGGTGCATCTATTATGGGAGGGTATGATGGGTTTTTTTTTGGGGGGGGGGGGGCAAACGAACAAAACTTAAACTTTAATCCAAACTACTTTTCATCACATTCTCGACAAAACTTTATACCTTCCAACTTTTTAACATAACTTTTCCCACTGACGTAATCTATGTAAACATGTTCTGAATGACTAAAACAGAAAAAAGAAAATTCATTGCATGTTTTAGACAAACTATGTATTGAAAATTTTAACTTCTGTTTTTCTTCACATAAATCATCTTCAGAAAATCTTTGAACAATAAACACAAAACATCGATGAACATATTTTGGTTTTCATAATTTCAAAGAAGTTTTTACTGAATGACAACAGTTGAGATGTCTGATGTGATAATTCTTTCTTTTTTTTTTTTACACTGACAATCCCCATGTTTGAATCTATTCCTTTCTTCAGAATCAAGTGCAAACCTCTTCTGAACCTGGATAAGCAAAGAACACGTGTTATTTCACTTAAGGAGACCTAGATTCCTTTACTCTAGGTTATTTTAAAAAATAGCTTCAGCCATTTTTACCAAACTTTGGCATTGTCAGTGATATGTAATTAATTCCACTTTAAGCTCTATCTAAAAAAAAAAAAAAAAAAAAAAAGTATTGACTTCTTCATATCTACAAAAGGTCTGCTGTCTTGCTTTGATTCAGCTCGGAATCAATGTCTGAAAAATCATTTTGAGAATTTGTATAAAAAGAAAATCAATCTTGTATACGTCCATATGTCTACAATATTGAAGTTTAAAATGATATCAATTAAAAACTATAATTACTAAATTATTTCTGGCTACAAATAATAATCACATTAAAATAATTCTAATGAATTCATAAAAACAATTCTATATTTTATTTGACCGTTTTTCCCCTTTTTTATTTAGTTTTAGGTGACAAGTTTATCATATCAAGGGAGATAACTTTTCAATATTTTCCGTATTTGTTTTACGTTTATTTTATATTTCTTTATCCGAATTTATTTAAAATCTTTTTTTTTTTTTTTTTTAACCCAACAATTTTCATTTACAAAAACAGGCTTGTTTTGAAAAAAAAAAAAATAATGAACAAATAAAAAGTATTAAGAAACCTGAAAAAAAAAAAAAAAAGTCAAGTGTTGGTGCTTTTACATTATAATTGGATATCCAAAAATGTATTTCAAGTAAAAACAATTTTATAATTCTCAAAATTGCAAATGATAAAAATCTACAGAACTATTATTTAAAGAAAAACAAAAAAAAAAACAGAAACATAAAACATTGCAATTATTGTATATTTACAATCGATTTTCTAAATTAAAATTACAGAAGTTAATTGAAAACAAAATGAATAAGTCAGTTTGTCATATAGAATTGACTGCAATTGAAACTTTTGTTTTAAGAAATTTGTTTTTATTTTATCAAAAGAACCACTTACACTGGCAAATGTTGATTATAACATCCAAAAAAAAAACCCAAAGAACTCACTCTGACGTTTCAGATGTTACCAGCTCAGACAGTGAGCAAGAATTCAATCTTGAACATATTGATAAAGAAAACTTCCCAAGATTCATAGTTATTGAAACTTTGGAAGGGAAAAAGGCCGACGATCTGTCTCCATTTCTAATCGAAAAAGTATTAACTCAAAATAGCAATCCTAAAATAGTTTAAAAAAAAAAAAAATGGAAAATGGCAACCTACTTGTTACTGTAGACAATTATAAAGACGCAAAAAAACCTCTTAGGAATAGAAAAATTCCATATTTATAAACGAAAGGTTAAATACCTCAAAAGGCCTCATAAGAAACCATGAACTAACCTTAGCTACAACAGAAAAAATCAAAAATGCTCTAATAAAATGGATTAATTGATCATGTCCGAATCAACATAAAAAGGACCGGTCAATCCATACGTATAATGACATATATACTAACATTTAATACCCCTAAAATTCAACTGGTGCTACCAGATCAGGCTGTCTATTGGCTTCCTGAGACGAAATGCACCTACATTGATTTGTTTTTGTTTTCTATTCTCTTTTGTAAAACCTAATAATGTTCTACGAAAAACAAAAACAACAACCCTCCTTCCCTCCTCCCCTCCTTTCTTTTTCCTTCCCTACTTCCCGGTTGACTCTGTCGGTGGGGCATTAGAATATGCCGACTGCCCCCCTGCAGAGGGTATAAGTCCCTCAATGGGGCCACCTGTTGACCGTGGGTGGCATCCCGTAAGGCTTACGAACGGAATCATGGTGGTTGAGTAGATCATGTCCAGGATATTTTAAGGACATGAGATGCAACACACCTCTTTGGCCCTTACTTAAGCTAAGAAGGGCGGTTTGATAGGCCCGATCCAATCAATCGGTTGGTCACGCCTAGCCCTAAATCAGACAGACATAACAAGAAAATATGCTTGCACTTCCCACACTATACAATAAACTGATTTAGTAAGCGGTGGCTGGAGGGCCAATCAACTTGCTGAATAATGGACTAAACACGACTGAAAAACTGAAATTCTTACTGAAAACGAGGCCTTCAGAAAGAAATTGAAGAACCACAGGTGCTTGAATCCACCAGCAAGAAGAGTATACTTTTCCTGTATCCCTGTTGGGTTGGGGCGAATGGGTATCCCCCCCAACACTTCCCATATAGGACTCCGAGGTGGGTGGGGAGCATGAAAAATGAAACAAACCAAATATATTAATGGAATCCAGAAAGCCTCAAAAAAGAAACCACACCGAAGTATCTGATGCCAGTAGTTCTGACACTGAAACAGAGCTTCATCAAAAAAACCAGAATGTTCCCCGCTTCATAGTTATAGAAGCAACTGAAGGGGAACCAATAACCAAAATATCCCCATTCAAAATTGAAAAGATTCTATCTAGCATCAAACCTAAAATGGTTAAAAAACAAAATAATGGTACATTACTTCTCGAAGTAGAAAACCAAATATATGCTGTTGAAATTTCCAAATGGAAACGTTTTAACAATCAAAATGTTAAAATTTACCCTCACAAATCTCTGAACATTAGCAAAGGCGTAATCAGGAGTACTGAATTATCACTGTGCCCCTTGGAAGAAATTCAGACTAACCTACAAAAACAAAACGTCACTGACATTAAAAGAGTCCAAATTAATAAACTTGGCGAAATAATAAAAACAAATACTTACATTTTAACATTCAATACTCACCAAATTCCAAACAAAATTAAAATAGGGTATGAAATGGTAAACGTTGAACACTACATACCAAACCCACTCAGGTGTTACAATTGCCAGAGATACGGACACCATCAAGACCGGTGTACCCGCCCTCCAATATGTATAAGGTGCAGAGATAATGAACCTCATACAGACTGTAAAAAAGAGCCAAAATGCATCAATTGTCAAAAAGGCCATAGCGCCAATTCAAAAGAATGCGACAAATGGAAGAGTGAAAAAGAAATCAACAAAATAAAATATACAAAAAATATTACCTTCCAAGAAGCTCGCAAACTATCAGAAAATGCAAAATATTCTGAAATAACAAAAAAAAACATACAGCAAACTACCGAACCAAATAAACAAACAAAAATAAATTCACTCAACATTAAATCCGAGGACATTATTAAATTACTTAATGAAATGAAGGAACTTATGGAAGAATTTTAAAAAATTATAAAACAATTCAACAATGAAAAAAAAGTTCCTATAACTGAACAAACCTCTCAAGCTAAAACTAAATCAAATAAACCCATAAAACCCCAAAATACAACACCCATAGAAACATCTCCACTTACAGAGGGGAAAAAACAGACACCAAAATATGCCCATGAAGAGAAAAGAAATAAACCTCCACTCAAAAAAGAAACTAAAACAAAACTAGACAGATCACGCTCAAGTTCCAGACCAAGAATCCCTACACAAAACAGATTTGAAGAAATGGACATAGAAGACCGAAGATCTGATACCAATGACTAACAAAAAACAAAAAATAATCCAGTGGAACTGTCGCGGTTTAAAAACAAACATGAATGAACTGCTTCTACTACTAGCGCAGGAGCGCCCTGCAGTGGTGTGTCTTCAAGAAACTTTTCTGAAACCAGGAGACAAAATTAATATGAAGCAATATGAAATTTTTAATTTCACTCATAACTTTGGGGGCAGGGCCTCCGGGGGAGTAACAATTCTAATCAGAAACGATATACCCCATAGCAAAATAAACATAACAACCAATATCCAAGCAATTGCTATTAATGCCACACTACATAAACCAATGACAGTATGTTCACTATATATACCTCCAAACGATGACATAGATAAAAACGAGATTAAAAAATTGATTGATCAATTACCCAAACCTTTCGCCCTATTAGGAGATTTCAATAGTCATAACATACTATGGGGATGTAAAGACACCAATAAAAAGGGCAAAACGTTGGAAGACTTTATCAATGAACATGATATATGCTTCCTCAACGATGGAACACCTACACACATCAACCCAACTGGTGGAAACCATTCAGCCATTGACCTTAGCTTGTGATCCATCACTATATATGGACTTAACCTGGAAAGTATATGATGACACTTGCTGCAGTGACCATTTTCCATTAGTGATAGAAATTCCAGAATTCAACAGCGAAAAACTTCCCAGATGGAAGCTAAATAAGGCCAACTGGCAATTATACAAAGAAAAATGTCGACATAAGTTGAATGATTCAGAGACAAACAACACTGTAGAATTTTTTACAGAAACACTAGTAGAAATTGCAAATGAATGCATCCCTAAAACTTCAGCATCTAATCGGTACAACAGACCCTGGTTTGACAATAAATGTCGGGAATCCATCAAATTGCGAAAAATTGCACTGAAGAAATTTCAGAAACAACCCACAACTTCAAATTTGATAGAATACAAATTAAATAGAGCTAAAGCTCGTAGGGTAATAAAAGCAGCTAAAAAAGAGAGTTGGGAAAAGTATGTCAATAAACTAAATTCCTCTACAAAACCGAGAGTAGTATGGGAGATGATTAGAAAAATTTCAGGTAAACATCAATCAACACCAATTAAACACCTGCTTAAAAACAACACCAGAGTAACCGATGAAAAGAATATAGCAGACCTACTAGCCGAAACTTTTTCTCAAAACTCATCTAACCAAAACCATAACTTTAAATTTATAACAATTAAACAAAATATCGAACAATACAAACTAAACTTTAAATCAAAAAACCTAGAAGATTATAATAAACTACTTACATTAACTGAATTAGAAGATTCTATTAAAAGATCCCACAACACAGCCGTAGGACCTGATGAAATCCATTATGAATTCCTGCGACAACTCCCTTTGGAATCATTGAAGTTGCTACTAAAAATTTACAACAAATTATGGACAGAAGGTGAATTTCCTGACTCGTGGAGGCAAACCACAATAATAGCAATACCAAAACCAAGAAAAGACCATTCGAATCCACAAAACTACAGACCAATCTCACTGACTAGCTGCTTGTGCAAAATAATGGAGAGAATGATAAATGATAGATTGGTTTGGTACCTAGAAACCAACAACCTTATCTCCAACCTACAATGTGGATTCCGTAATAAGAGAAGCACAACAGATCACTTGATTAGATTGGAAACAGCCATAAGGGAAGCCTTTATTAGAAATGAGCACCTATCAGCAGTATTTTTTGATCTGGAGAAGGCCTACGACACTACATGGAAATATGGAATTATGAAAGACTTGCACGAATTTGAACTAAAAGGCAGACTCCCACAATTTATAAAAGGATTTTTATCTGACCGAAAGTTTAGAGTCCGCATTGGAACTACTTACTCAGACACCACAAATCAAGAGGAAGGAGTACCTCAAGGTAGCATTTTATCTGTGACACTGTTCAATATTAAAATGAACAGCATAGTGAAATGTTTGGACCCTGGTGTTGAGGGATCTTTATATGTAGATGACCTACTGGTGTTCTGCAGATCAAAGTATATATGCACCATCGAACGCAAACTCCAACACTGCTTAAATAAATTAGACAAATGGGCAATGGAAAATGGATATAAATTTTCCCAATCAAAAACCAAATGCGTTCATTTCTGCCACATGAGAAAACTTCATAATGATCCTACATTGAAGCTTGGAAGAACAATAATCCCCACCGTAGAAGAACACAAATTCCTGGGCCTTATATTTGACAAAAAACTGTCATTCATCCCCCACCTGAAGAATCTAAGAAATAGTTGCAACAAAAGACTGCAACTACTACGGGTAATAGCCCATACAGAATGGGGAGCCGATCAAGAAACACTAATGAAATTATATAGGACTTTGATAAGATCAAAACTCGACTATGGTAGTTTTATATACCAATCAGCCAGAAAGTCCTACCTAAAGATTTTAGATCCAATCTGCCATGGAGGACTGAGGTTAGCTCTCGGTGCTTTTAGAACATCCCCAGTTGAAAGCCTCTATGCAGAGGCCAACGAAATCCCTATAAATATAAGGAGTCAAAAACTGGGTGCACAATATTACACTAAATTAAAAGCACAACGAAATAATCCAGCATATGAAACTACATTCAATCCGAGATATAAAGAGGCATTTGAAGCAAAAAGAAAGGCCATAAAGCCCTTTAGTCTTAGAATGAAAGCAATACTGCAGGAATCAGAAATGACTGTAGAAAATATCCAAGAACATATACTACCTAAAACCCCACCTTGGATACTTAAAAAACCAAAAGTAATCTTAAACTTGAATAAACTACCAAAAGCGAAATCCCACCTTAATATCTACCACGAAAAAGCCTATGATATTCTCCTAAAATATCCAGACCATCTACCTATTTTCACCGATGGCTCTAAAAACCATAATAGAGTGGCATGTGCTGCAGTGTCGAATGAAAAAAACTCTTAAAAAAGCTCTTCCAACAGAAAGCTCTATTTTTACTGTCGAAATATGTGCCATCGACCTCGCACTCAGCATTATAGAAAAAGATGAACATAGGAAATTCCTAATTTTTTCAGATTCACTTTCCGTTTTGACATCTCTGAATAACAAAAAACTTGAAAACCCACTAATCATCAAACTAACAAATAGAATTGATTCATTATCCGAACATATTTATATGTTGGATCCCAAGTCACATTGGGATAAGAGGAAATGAAAGAGCCGACTTAGCGACCAAATCAGCTCTAAACTTAAAACCAGATACAATAAACATACCATATACTGACTTCAAACCCAAAATTAATCAATTAATTCATGCAAAATGGCAACAACAATGGAATAACAACACAAATAACAAATTATACCAAATCAAACCCATACTGGAAAAATGGAGACAAACTCCCCCCCAAATCCAGAAAAGAACAAGTCGTTATAACTAGAATACATATTGGCCATACAAAACTCACACACTCCTTCATTCTAAAACAAGAACAGCAACCACAATGCCCATTCTGCCAGAAAACTTGCACCATTAAACATCTTTTTGTGGAATGTAGAGCTCTAGATAAAGATAGAAAACAATACCTCAAACACAACAGCATGAAGAAACTTTTCGAAAACAACTGTCTAGAGGAAATATTATCCTTTTTAAGAGTAACAAGGATCTTTACAAAAATATAAATCATTCTCTGAATCAACCCAACTAAAACTTATGAATGAATATATGAGGATATATAAAACTTAAAAAAAAAAAAAAAAAAAGATCGTTAGATATTAAAACAAACAAAACTATTGAACTATACAGAATTGATTGATACTCGACGTCATAAAGTTCTTTGAATACATAATTTTTTTTTTTTTTTAATCCTGAGTTTGGCATTGAATAACCTGAAAAGGGTTGATATGCCGTTAAGTCAAAACAAAACCAACCAAACCAAACCTAAAATTCAAAAAAAAAGTCAAAATTGAATACACAATTGAAAAAGTGGAACTATATATACCAGCCCCTCTGAGATGTTTTAAGTGCCAAAAATAGAGAAACTTGCAGAAGGCACAAAACATGTGGAAAATGTGGTCTAAAAGAACCCAACCACACAGAAAATGAACGCCCGAATGAAACTAAATGCTTAAATTGCCTGAAAAACCATCCAGCATACTCCAAAATATGTAAAACCTTCAAAAAGGGAAGAGAAATTGTGGAAGTAAAATACAAAGAAAATATATCCTTCCCTGAAGCAAGTAAACACCTATGCAAACATCACAAAAACTTTGAGCCAAACCAACTACCAAGAGTTATTCAATAAACTAGTTTCTGAACTCAAAAATCTAATTGAAACTAACAAGAAACAAATACTAGTATCTTTGAAAACTCTATTTAAGTGACCAAAACCAAAAACAAGTTCCAAAGAGTAAAATAGAATCTGATCAATAAAAACTACAAATAAACCGTGAAAGATCCAAGTCACGAACAAGGACAAAAGCAGACACAATATCAAGAAAGATGAAAGCAGAACACAAAACCTCCCTCCAAAAAACAAAAACAAAAAACGGAAACAGTATTAATTGAAAACTAGAATAAATTTGAATTAATCAAGACCGAGAGCTGGGAAGGACACATAAGACAGCAAATCAAAAAACCCCAAACCAAAACATTAAAAAAAAAAACCTCAGCAAGATTTCTCAGCTGAGACACAGACACTAACAAGAGACACATCCCCTACATGAGATGGAGATAGATGAGAACTAAAAAAATAACAGATCAAGTAAAGATTCCTTTAGCAGAAGACAGATAGGCGCACATTTCAAGTGACACCGGTTGTTCAACCTTGACATTGCCGTTGGTTGTTGTAAACACATCAAATAGCAGACATGTTCGAATATCCGCAAAAACTTTTTACGATTTAAAAGAAAAAATATATACAAATATTAAATATTTACAAAACTTTTAAGGATTAAAAAAAAAAAAAAATTTCTATTTACACAAAACTATTTTGTAACAAAACGAACATAAATTTAACAAAATATATTAAAATAAATGGGTGTCTTTCTGAGTGCATTTTTTAATATATTTACAGAACTTTAATAAAATTAATAATAATTTTAAAAAAATAAAATGAACTATATTAATTAAAAAACATTAGAAACTGAAAATTTTGGACGCTAAACTTACTTGTACTTAATTTGTCTTTTATGGAGAAGTAAGCAAATAGCAAGTTTTTTTTTTTGTTTGTTTTTTTTTAAATGAAAATTATAAAAATATGTGTATCTTGTGATACTACACTTCTTTATAAAAATAAGTTATAAAAGATATGTGAAAATATATTTTTTAAAGTCTCGATTGTTTATACTTATGATTTTATTATGCATAAAAATTGCCTCGGTCTAGAAGGATTTCTCTTTTCACTGACTACCTACATACATCGCACTTTAAATAAATATTAAATTGTATTAAAAACGCACAAAGAAAGATAAACACACACACACACACACTGTACATAAAAATTAATCTTGGTCGCAAAAATCCGAACAAGTCAGTTATTTTATATTTGTTTCTGCCATTAAAAAGTTTGATTAAAAAAATTTAATTAAAATTTTTTTTTAAATTATGTATTTTTTAATTGACATCATCCGAAATTCTCAGTTATAACCTCGGTTTATTTATTTATTTGGTATTATTTTATGACCTGCCCCAGCGTAGTATAAACACCCCCAACCACCTCATGTTAAGAACGGCTTTCAGAATAAACACCTCCCAACTTCCCCATGTTAAGAACGGCTTTTTATGTTGGGGTGTTTATTCCGAAAGCTGTTCTTAACATAAGGAGGTTGGAGTGTTTATAATATGCTCGGGCACGTCGTAAAAATTTACCATTTATTTATATTATTATTAGTAGTAGTTTTATTAAAAAGTTCTGTAGATATATAAAAAGAATGCACTCAGAAAGGCACCCATTTATTTAAATATATTTTGTTTAAATAGGTTCGTTTTATTACTTACATTAAAAAGTTTTGTGTAAATAGAAAAAAGTTTTTTTTTTTTTAAATCCTTAAGTTTTGTAAACATTTAATATTAAAGAAAATGTTTTGTAAATATATATTTTTTCTTTTAAATCTTAAACAGTTTTGTAAATATATTTTTTAAAAATCTTCTCACGAACATGTCTGCTATTTGACGTGTTTACAAACAACCAATAAGGTTGAACAAATTTTTGTCTTCTGCTACTTGATCCAAAATAACTAAACCCAAAACACCCAAACAACAAACTAAAATACAAAACATGACACACAAAATCATACCGGATAGAAATAAGACAAATAATATAATCCAGTGACATTGTCATGGTTTAATGGCAAACCTAAATGAGCTTACTATTCTACTTGATAAATTACTCCCAGTAGTAGTTTGTCTCCAAGAAACTTTTATGAAATCGGACAACAATATAAAAATTAAAAACTACAATCAGTTTAACTATATACACAATACTGGACTCAGAGCCTCTGGAGGTACATCAATCCTTATTAGAAATGATATGCCCCAAAGTCAAATACAACTTAATATTAAACTGAAGGCTACTGTAATAAAAGCAACACTCCACAAAAACATCAACATTTGCTCACTATACATACCCCCACCCATCCGCCGTCTTTTGTAAAGTATGATGTCTCGCAAAGTCACACGAATTCTCGCAATATGCAAATTTAGCCGGCCTAGAACGACGATAAAAGAGGGTGATGAGAAAGACGTGGGGAGAGCGACAATTGAGTTGGCCGGGGAATCGTGTGGCTGTTGCTTCTCGTGCCGTGTGAGGATATTTTACCGTTGTTGGATTCCGTGCAGAACCGGTGTATAACGGTTATTGAATTGCTGCAACATTTATAACATCTTTTCCTGAACTTGCCGTGTTAAAGAGAGAGTCGGGCGCCATCTTGAATTTTTCCTTACACATTTTTGTTACACACTATACATACCCCCACCCATCCACCCAATGAAAGCATCACAGAAACAGATCTGAACAAACTAATACAGCAACTTCCAAAGCCATACATCCTTATGGGAGATTTAAACAGCCATAATGAGATATGGGGAAGTGAAAAAACAAGCAAAAGGGGAAAAACTATAGAAAATAAATAACGAAAACCTATATCTGTTTAATGATAAAACACACTTAACATTGTGTGATCCAACACTTGCCTTGGATTACAAATGGAATGTACTATGGAAGTGACCACTTTCCCATTACACTTGAAAACAATGATCCAATGCCAGAAAACAAAATACCCCAATGGAACTTACAGAAGGCTGATTGGAAAAAATTGCAAAATTTATGCTGGACTAAACTAACATCAGATAATAATCCAAACCAAAATAATATCACCTATTTTATCAATACACTGTATGACACTGCTGAGGAATTCATTCCAAAATGCTCTACCGCCCCAAAACATAATAAACTTGGTTTGACGAAAAATGCAAAGTAGCCATCAGAACTTGTCGAGCTATATTAAGGAAATTTAAAAAAAGAACCAACTAAAGAAAATCTTGATAATTATAAAGAGAGTAGAGCTAAAGCTTGCAAAACCATTAAAGAATCGAAGTGAACATGTATAAAAAATGAATACAAATACAAAAAATAAAAAGGTTTGGGATATGATCTGAAAAATTTCAGGGAAAAGTAACAGCAACCCTACCAAACATCTGATATGTAATCAAAAACTTATGAGCAAGAAAGAAATGGTAGATTATCTTGCTGAAACTTTTGCAAAAACTCCTCCTCCAAAAACTCTAACAAAAAATTCCAAATTATTAAGGAAAAACTCCAGTTTCAGACAAATAACACAGAAAAATACAACCAGCCATTTTCTAAAAATGAATTGAAAGTATCCCTAAGCAAAACTCATGACTCAGCTGTTGGTCCTGATCAAATCCACTACCAATTTATAAAACAACTTCCTGATATGTCTACAGATTACCTACTACAAATATTGAATGATATTTGGGAAAGTGGCAACGTCCCTGAAATATAGAGGCAAGCCATAGTAATCCCTATACCCAAATCATCAAAGGACTCTACAAATCCCATGAATTACTGACCTATAGCACTCACTAGCTGTATTTCCAAAATAATGGAAAGAATGATCAACAGCAGATTAGTATGGTACCTTGAGACAAATAATCTGATTACAGATTATCAGTCAGGATTTAGGAATGAAAGAAGCCCCATGGACCAGCTAGAAACCTTTATCAAGAAAGAACATCTTACAGTGATATTGAAAAAGCATACGACTCAGCATGGAGGCATGGCATAATAAAAAATCTACAAGAGCTAAGATTAAAAAGCAGAATGCTTATTTTCATCACAAATTTTATAAATGATAGACAATTTAATGTATGATTAGGTGATACCCTATCCATCAGTAAAAAACAAGGAACGGAGCGGGGGTACCACAAGGAAGCATCCTGTCTGTCACACTTTTTAGCATTAAAATAAATAACATTGTCAAAAATATAAATGTAGGAACAGAATGTGCCCTCAAAATATATTCTAAGAATAGAACGCCATTTACAACTGTCAGATCCAAGTTGAATTATGGATCTGCAAGAAAGTTTTATGTAAAGAAATTAGACACAATACATCACCAAGGGCTAAGATTAGCTCTAGGAGCCTTCCCTACCTCCCCAGTGGAAAGCTTATATGTAGAAACAGATGAACCCTCATTGTCACTTAGAAGAGAAAAACTAAGACTACAGTATTATACAAAATTGGCTTCATGTCCAACTAATCCTGCTTATAAATGTATCTTCCACCCCCAATACAAAAAACCTCTTTGATAGAAAAGAAAATGCTATAAAACCATTTAGCCTACGTTGTATTGTTGCAATAAAGAACTATCCTTCGTGGCTGACAAAACAACCAAAAATAATATCAGATCTAATTAAACAAAAACCAATTCAATCATCTATCAAGAAAAATTCCAAATAATTAAAGATAAATATTCCAAACATTAAAAAAAATGGCATAAATAAACAGTAGAAAATGCCAATCCTGTTTTTTGTGTCAACTTCCACACGAACTGAAGTGAAAGAAAAAGAAAACAACGGAAAGCGAAAAAAAAAAAAAAGACATAAATAAACCAATGGTGCGTTTCACCCATTAGAAAATGAACGTTAAAATGGCATTGTTCTTTTTTTTTTTTTTTTAGTCCACGACAAAACGAAAAAAAGTGAAAGAAAAATGGCATAAATAAACCTTCGAATGGGTTCAGTCTAATGGTTCGTTTCACCCAGCGGAAAACAGAACGTAAAGGAACGTTGTAATAACATTCCAGTTTTTTAAGCCACCAGTGTTTCTTCGTACTGTTCCTTGTGAACGATCAAACAACAGTGTAAATGGGGAGCGGGGATAGGATGAATTTATTAGAGAGAAAAGATTTTACAACTTGCATTGATTCTAACCAATTTTTGCAGTGAACTCTCACCAGAAAAAATATAGGAATGTACGGTTATCAAGGAAGTTTAGAGGTAATAGGCCTATAGCACACCTCAGATAATGTACTCCAGTTTGTGCATACTACATTTTCATGAAATGTCTTGATTTTTAATCCTATGATGAAGGTCAAAAGCATACGGGGGGAAAAAAAGGAGTTCATTTTATTTATAAAGATAGAAGAAAGATAGATAGATAGAAGATAATTTAGTTTGGTTTAATTTCTACTTTTCCTGCCTTATTTTTCCATTTTTTTATGTTTTTGTTAATAAAGAGAAAATAAATATATTTTCTTTTCTTTTTTAAAATCACTTTTCATATATCTTGGCTTTTATTTGTGGAGCATTTGATCCTACCATAAGAAATACCTTATTTTTAAATGAGCTGATTTTTTATGTAGATATTTCAATCTTCATCTGAAACCAAAACTATATTTCAAACCAATGTCTTATCTTTCAGTATTCAATTTAGGGAAAAGTTGGGTAGTGTATTATCTGTTTTGTGCTCATATCATCTCTCTCAAGGGATTGGGTTTTGTTTTGTTTTTTTTGGGGGGGGGGATGAGATCGTCTTCTCAGGCATTACCTCCTTTGGAAGTTAGTCTAGAGTGGAACAATAAAGTTGTTGCCCGAAAGAAACCAGTATAACTTTATTTTAAAACTTTTATTGCAAAAAAACAATTCAGGTAATTTGATTAGGAAGTAGAGCTGACATCTATTCAATGTAGCCACTTTCAGCCTTAACCCTTAATACGGGTCTGGAACTGGGAGCATGCCTTTTCCCTGAGCACCAGCGGAAGCTCAGCGATCAGGCTGGCTTAGGTGTTGTTGGGAGGTCATGTTGGTGATGTTCTCGACGTATGATGAAACAAAGTAGTTCAGTGGATTCAGGTTGAGGGAGGGGGGGGCAGTAAGAGAAGGGTACGAAGTCGTAGTATTCCTTTGGACGCCAAGCCTGGGTCTCTTGACTTGTGGGCCAGCACCGAGTTTTGCTGCCACACCCAGGGTCTGCCAGTGAGCACCTGATTGCATTATGAGATCACTATACCCTTCAGCACATCCAGGTAGACTTTGGTGTTGACTTTCAACCCAACTTCAAAGATGGGAGGTGGCATGATGTGGCTCACACCACCAAAGACCATAATCGTGGCCAGAAACTTTGTTTTTATCGCTCTTGGCATGTACCTGTTATTCATGACAATCCAGCAATGCATTTTGAGAGTACTGGCAATGGTTCTGCTGTCATAACTTGGATCGGTAGAGAGCATGAGTTGTACAGCAGCGCATCTTCGATCTCGCTCGTTGAACATTGTGTCACTTTCAGACATGATAGAAGGTTCCTATCGCTCTTGGGAAAATATACAACTAGCCAAATAGATGGTCTGCAAGAGAAAATGAAAAGCAGTTTCCATCAAACGGAAATGGAATCATGTCTTTTCTATGGCGACAATTGTATCATTCCATCTTGTATACTTTGTTCGTCATGATATTATACTTTTTTTTCTTTTGTGGAGATAGTCTTCTTACTTTTGAGATGAGGATTATTTGGATTTTTTAGACTATTGTTCTCATCTTGAGTGTTTTTTTTCACAACATATTGATCGATGTAACCTCCAACCTTCTTCAGGTGTGGGAATCTGCACGGAATTTCGATGGAACCCTTTATTTAATCCATGCAATGAACATGTTCTGATGGAACGAAAATATGCCGTTTCCATAGATTAAAGGGTTCATTTTTTTTTTTTTTTTTTTTTTTTTTTTTTTTTTTACATTGCCTACAGGTCATAACTACTTTATTATCAAAATGTACCAAGAATAATAATTTGGTTGCAGCAAACTTTAAATATTTATTCTTTTACCCTGTCCTACTTATCCTCATCATTTTATTTATTGATTACAAATGAAAAACACAAAATTGCCAATTTAACCATTTGTCCTTTTAACCCGCTTCTGTTCAGTGCCATGATTCCATTTTCAGTTATAACATTTTTTTCTCCATCACCGAGATATCTTGATGGAATCTTTCGCTTTGTTTGTCACTTCTAAAAAAAAAAATCTCATAATTTAACAAGACTGTACCTACTCCGACAATAAGACCAGAAATGGGTTTTCCACAGATGTCCTGTACCTTTTTTTAGTGTTGCAGTGTTAAAGTTTGAAGAGCAAAAATAATTTAAAAAAAATAAAATAAATATATAAAAGTAAGGACTATACCTGTTCCTTCGAGCAATAAGATTACCAAAGTAGAAAATTTTTTTCAGTTATATGGACCTTCTTTGTGTCAATCATCACAACTTGACCACACAGCATTGGTTAACATTGTCTTATTAACAACTCCATTTTCATATCTTTGTTTACCTGACTTCTAACACTTGGGTGGGGGCTCTATAGTATCGCATATACAATTAATATTCAGTATCCAAGGAATTTTTTTTTTTTTCCTCAGCCAGACTAAAATGACCAGTTGAACAATGTCTATAGTGATGTAGTTAAATTCTATGCCATTATTGAAGAATATGTCTGATAAATCTGAAAAGAAAGAAGACATCAAAATACTGCTTGAATCAATGTGTGTTGTTTCAAGTTTATGTGTCAATTGAGATGCCGTGTTGTGAGATGTTGACAAATTAAAAAGGATTGATATGCCATAGACAAACGTCAGAGTTCAGATGGCAGAAAAAAAAAAAATGTTTGAAATGCTAGCAATGGTTATAGAAAAAGGGATTGAAAACCAGAGTTATTTTGGACAATAAAAAAAAAAAAAAAGGAATTTAATAAGGAAAAAAGAGCATTTCTGGATTCACTTTTCCTGAGGATTTGTGAAATTAAAGTTGGTTGATCTTTTTGATGAAATACTAATGACCTTCATCCAGGCATGTTAAACATCTTCCACTGAAGGTGGTCCTATCAAGCAAATCTTCTGGGAGTCTGATCCTGGGGGAAGGTGCGAAATTTGACCATCTGGTTTTTTTTTTTTTGTTGTTTTTTTTTAATTATAAACAGAACAAAATGCTACCTACAGTTCTCTGCAATGTGTCAAATGATAAAAATTGCCCATCAAAGGATCATTGTGGATAAGATGGTTTATAATTAAATTACCTTCCAAAAAATTCCTTTCTTGTGGTCGAGGTTTGGTAGTAGGAAGAGACAAAAAATAGATTAAGAAAAGGAAGGTCATGCTGTAAACCCGTTGACTATTCCAGTGTTTAAAAAGGTGGATCCTCGCATATTAAAACCAGTAAACATGACAAAAAATTAAACCGATTTGAGAATTATTAATTAAATTCTATTGAAGGGGGGGGGGGATGGTCATCCCCAATTTACCTATATAAATAAAATGCATGTCTGTGTGTAAATATTTAACCGATAAACTCTTAAACTACTACTTACATAACACTAAAATTAACAGGAAATAGCAACCATACACAAAGAATGGTTTAAAAATCTTTGAATAGATGAACATGTCGGCAAGTTGTAATGCAAACTGTTCATTTCAATTTGCCGACATATTTTTACTTCTTTCTGTGCATGCTCAAATTCAATTCTTTTCTTCAAGTCGTTTAGTATTAAATCTTTATCTCTTGATAACTTTGAAAATCAAAACTATATATTAGTAATAATATTCAATAGAGAATTTACTCTATAATAAATATGGAATCTGCATGAATTAAAATATATTTAAATAAACTTTACCAAGAATGTTGACACATTAAAACATTAAACTGTAAATGATCAGTTGTATAATTGTTCAACAAATAATGATTGTTACTTTATTCAAAAAGACCAGACAGTCTTTCAGCTTGAAATGACCTTTGCTCCCCAGTGATACGGACTCTTGTGCCAGACAACTTGCCCTTTTGATCTTGTCGCATGGGGCAAAAATGGTGATTTGTCAAATAGGACCTTTTAACACAGTGCCCAAGAAGCCAAATTTGGTGATGCCATTTACTGGACATCATTAGGAGAAAGGAGATACAGTGTGGCATAACTGGTTGTTTAGTTCTCTTCCACTGCAAGAACTTTATGACACCAGGGTCAGAAAGCGGGATTGAGAAGTCATCACCCCCGAGGAGGGGCACTGACCTACAGAAAGTGCCTGGTCAGCATTCCCCAGTGAGCAATAAGCTAACCCCTTCTTAAAGAGAGAAAGCAAAGCCTAGGAGGGTGGACCTCCTAGAACTACATAGAATTCCCACCACAAAATCTACAGGGATAAGGATCATTACAGGAATGCTCTAATCTTGATTTTGGGGGACCAGGATAAAAATCCCAAGCAAAAGGCTGTTCTCTAGTATATCAATATTGTAAAATTGCTAGCAGACTTAATTTATTGATGAGTAACCGTTTATAAAGGCCTAAAAGGTACTTGAGGATTAAAGTTGGTGAGTTCATTAGGTGGAGTTAAAACTGAGCAGTTTGATTAATTTGTTAACATGAGATTTAAAAATGACCAGTCCTGTATTCTACAGACAAGTAGTTATTGTGAAGAAACTCTGTTCATGGAAGTTATGCTTAGTTTTAGGCACAAAGGAAAATTATTTACTGTGGTTGTAACTAGATGAGTTTTTGTTGTGAAGGTTTTACAAGGGGAACCATAAATTGGAGCCAGCCATGCATCTACCATAAAAATAAAAGACCAGTAACTTCGCTTGTGAGAAAAAGGTTGTAAGGAAGAGAGTATTACATTAGATTTTGAAGTTAATTTTGCACTCCGAAATAAAACTTGGTTATAAATGGCAGCAAGTTGTACCAGGGAAAGGACAGTTTGATTTGGACTATCTATTACAACTGGACTGTTCAAACCAACAGCAGAACACATCCTCAAACCAGAGACGAAGGAGGGGGGGGGGGCAGAATAAGGGTCAATAAAAAGCAAAGATTTTCAGACAATAGATAAGTCCTCACCAGCCAACAGTTTTGCCGGTAAGCTTATCAGGCCCGTAAACCAACCAATTCACCTAAGCAAAGGGTAGAACATTAAACTATGTAGATTCCAAATTTGAATTCCTGACGTCATCAGGATTCGACCGGTCCAATGAATTAAGAATCATCGTGTTTTTGCAACCGTTGTCATGTGTCATCTTTCAACACTCGAAAGGTAATGTTTATAATCATTTGTTATGAACATTGTGTAACCCTTCCAGGATTATGCATCTCCCCTTCCATCTGTGTTATAAGAACTGTGCATCTATCACCCTCTCTCCTCGCTAATGTTATAAGAAACATCCCAGAACTGTACATGTCTAAATGTCTTCTCTCCCCTTCATCATATGTGCTCCAATATAAATCCCGTCATACAACACAGCCAGTGACCAGACGCAGAGACATCTCAGCTGAAATCGTGTTACCACGAATACATGCACACCCTGAGCTAAAATTCCTTGATATATCGTAGTTCCAGTGAATTGCCAAAATACTTTTAGAGGTTTTGCGACTAGATGATGTAACCCATAGCTACGGTGAACAATAGGCCGTGAGATTCCTTAATCATGACTCTGAAGGTTATGTTACAGGTGTGTGATAACAACCATGTTATACATCCATGGGACTTGTGTTACATTTGTATGCGGATGGATTTAGGTCAGGCAGTAAAGAATAAGGCTAAATGTTTTGGTTTTGATTCTAGCTGATGGCACCCAAGTCACATTTATTTTGTACTTATATATAAACAATCTGCATGAATTAGTATATCGGTGGACCTACTGAGCGTCACCCACCTTATTTTTTTATGTTCAGTTTTCTGCAATCCCCCCCTCCCCCGATGGATTATTATTGATCGGACACTAATTAACCAGATCATAAGAAAATAAAAAAAGTCATTTCCATATTTGTAAGGGGTGCTCACTTACTTGGGCACTTTTACTATTGTGCTGAAATAACATTTCAAAAGCTGTTCATGGAGAGGAGAGGGTAAATTTGAGAAGGGGGTAAAAAAATTGAATTTAATCTGATAAAAACTATTTAAAAATAGCATAAGCACTGCCCCCACCCCATTTTGTAAACAAAGTTTTTTTTTTTGGATGTGCTGAAAACGAATATCACATTTAAAAATTCTTTGTTCTTAGTGGTGGCTATTGCTGTATGCGCATATTTTTGACACCTACTCTCCATGTTAAGAATGGCTTTTGAAATAATGTTATTTCAGCATGGTACCAAAAATACATAAGTCCCTACTTTTCATTAAAAAAAAGAAAAAAAGTTAAACTCAAATAAACTCATTCTTCATCCAGAAAAAGTAAAAAAAACACAAGCCGCACGTGTCGTCCCCCTCTTGTGCTGCATGAGATGACGCTACAAAAAATAGTGAAGAAATGATGAACGTGAGAAGTGTGAAAGGCCAACATTGCCTTCACATTTTCACTAAGTTTCAGAAAAATCTAATAGATGAGGCAAAAGTTATGGGGTAAAAAGTGTCATTTTTTGCAATTTTGGGGCATTTGTGACCCCTTTTGAGCTCCTGGGAACTCTGAATCCCAGTGAAAATGGACAAACAGTGCTGTTTCACGCTTTAAGACATGTATATTTGAATTCAGCACCATGGAAAACTACTATATAGACATATCAAGTTCTTGAGTAATATGAAAAAAAGGGCTCCAAGAAGGCATGTTCTTTAGCCTTAAAAGTCCCAGAGGGATTCGAATAAGAATTTTGCCAGGGTCACCCATACTGAATTTATATTAAGAACAATGGCCTCCACATTTTGGACAAGTTTCAGGAAAATCTAATGGATGGATCAAACGCCATGGGGCAAAAAAGTCTTTCTTTTTTTTAACCTCTTTCGAGCCCCTGTGGATGCCAAATTCCAGTGTAAATGGATAACGGTGCAGTTTCAGGCCTTAACACATGTATATTCAAGTTGATCACTGTAAAACCAGTCTATATAATCAGATATAAAGTTTTTGTTGAGTAATACGGAAGAAAAAGGCGTGGTTTTTTTTTAGCCCTAAGTCCCAGAGGAATGGCGAACCAGAATTTTGCCAGGGTCACCCATACTGAATTTACAATGAACAATGGGCTCCACATTTTGGCCAAGTTTAAAAAAAAAAAAAAAAAATCTAAATGGATGAATTATGAGTTATGGGCAAAATATGCCATTTTTTTTACCTCTTCAGCCCCTGGGGGCACAATGGGAATTTTTGTAAAAAAAATATTTTTTTTACTGTGTACATCTATTTAATAAAATAGAATTTGTGGAAAAATTTCAGGAAAAACTAATGGATGGTTATCTGGCAATAGTCCCGACTAACAGACGCGACTGAAAACATAGGTCCCTCTCCAAAATCGGGGAACCAAAACATTTTTTTCTTCATTGAAAAACAAAAATATTTCTAAATTAAAAATCTAACCTCTTCATATATGACGTAATTTTGTTAAAAAAAAAAAAAAAAAAAAAAAAAAAAAGTATAAACAGGTTTAGTCATAATATTTGGTTATCTGTTAACCAGATTTTCCATCTTGAAAACAAGTTACAAGGAGAATTGAATACTAAAAGGCCATTATTAATGGTTTTACTAAAAATGTAGAACCAAAATTATGCCTAATCAATGTACAACTGACTGCTTCTGCTGTTTGTCATAGAAATAACGCAGGAGCCGAATTGGAGATTTAATTGTGTCGAATGTTGGTCATACATAAATGGTTTACTATAAAGTTGTATGACTAAATAATGTACGATTACTTGTTCCTGATGTTGATTTGCTAACTACTGGGTTTATCAACGCAAAATATTGTAAAAATCTTATGGTTAAATAAACAATAAAATGAATTTATTTGCAAGTTTCAGTCAAGGGGTTAGTTTTTGGCAAATATATTTTTAGATTCATATAAAAAGTATTCACAAAAAATAAATTACTTTTTAAAATATTCTCTCTTAACACGGATAGTAAATAGATAATATACTAGGTTGGTGCAAACATATTTTACGTTCAACTTATATAAAAAAAAAAAAAAAAAAAAATTTTTGCACCGACCTACTATTTACATAATGAACTTAAAAAAAACTGAAGCAATTATTTTTTTTCTAATTCTATATGCCACTTTTTTGTTAAAAAAAAAAAAATTTTTTTTTTTTTTTTTAAATTAGTTGGTCCTTGATTTTACTAATTATGCACAACTAAAAATCATACAATTTTATGTACATCTAATTAAATCCCAAAAGACAAACATTTTGCACACTGCATTGGAAAAATAATTCTAAGTCATTAAGAGTTTAATTAGTCAAAGCAAATTCGACAGTTTCAAATTTAAAAAAAAAAAAAAAAACAATAGTCGATAATTTTTACAAAGATTTTCCAGTGTTACATTCTTACTGTTACAAAAAAGAAAAAGGTTGGCTGAAAGTTGTGATCAACTAAATTAGTTTTGTTTATATTTCAAACTTGTTTTTTTTCAACAAAGATTAGAAAATTTTTGTTTACAAGAATTTGCCAAAAATAATCGTGACTATAAGTAAAGTCATTCTATTGTTTATTTTAATAACATTTTTTGCGCTAATAGACTCAATAGATTAGCCAGTGTAAGAGGGAATATTTAATCGGGAGTTTTCTTTAGTAAATATCTTTTTAGGTATAGACTTAACATATTTGCCAAAAATAACCTCGCAAAACTGGAGTAAATTCCTTTTATTTTATTTAGGGGCTACTATCGTGGATATAAATTTCAGGGATATTATGTAGGAAGTTGAGCAGCAAGGTGTCTGTTCACATTACACTTTTGCATGTCAGTACAGTTGAGTAAGCAGGAACCTGAAAGAGAGTTCCAAAGCCTAACCATTCTCGGGAAGAAGCTATTTGAGTAGAAAGCTTTCTTACATCTAGGGATCTGTGTAGGGGTGAGATTTTGCTGCTTGTCAGGTTTGTCGAGGTATTTACGTTGAGGGGGTACAAAGACTTGTAGTTCGGAGCATCCACCATTAAAATACTTGATTGTTTATTACAAGATTGTTTTACCATATTTTATGCTGATGGACTCAGTCGATCACCCGTGTCGAAGTTGCTTTAATCAGCAGCTGCAATTAGTCATACATATTTAGTAAAACTGCCAATATTAAGGCAGTTTCATATGCTTATCTTTTTCATTTAATTGTTTTAAGGGAAGATAGACCACACAACTCTTTTACAATGATGCCAAGTCTTATTACTGAAACACAAAGTTGTACACATTGTTGATCCATGGCTTAAACGTTTTCAGAACATCTATGCTACTCTAAAATTTAGTTAAAAAAAAAAAAGAAAAAAAGATTTGTCAGATTAGCTTTAGGAATAATAAATTGAAAAAGGTTATCAAAATTTGCCAACTTTAAAGTTGTGCCAAGAAAAAAAGAGGTGTAGGTAAATAATGCAATACTATGAAATAGTCTTGATCCCTAGAAATTTACTTTTCAAGACAAACCTTTTCTATGACATACACTGATCATAAAAAAAAGAAAAACAAAAATAACTGACAGGTTCAAAAAATGTATTCTGCAGACAAAAAATATACAGTTTATCGCTTTCTGCGCAGAGAAAGAATTTGCCTGCGTTTCCAGGAAGCATGACGGGATCCACCAATCGTTTTGTGGTAACCGTGTCCTTTGCCAAGGCCACGAGAGCTACGGCCAGCAGCGGTCAGACCTCTCATCTCTCTGTGTTTGTGCACAGGTTTGCAAATCCAATTGATTTTCGGATCACGACGGATTGCTTTGTGGAATGGGTCGACAAGAATCACTTCATAAAACTTGAATGTTGAATCCTCAGCAACCCAATAAGAGTTGACTACGCGCAGGGATTTGCAACGACGGCCAACTTTATCCTACAAAAGAAAAAGAAAAAAATTATTCACTATATGCAAAAAGAAAATTCATGTGCTGTGCACATTTTAAGCAAATGTGTTTTTTGGGGTTTTTTCTAAGTAATTCTAATAAAAATTACTAAAAAGACTAAAAGAGATATTAATATTAGGAAAAATATTAACTGTGCTAACCTGGTGCTACACAGTGAAGTCATTTTAGTTTTTCATTTTTGTATGCACATTTTTTTTTAATCAATAACCATATAAAAGTGACCTTTTCTGTGTACGTAGAACAGTCTATACCAAACTACTATTTCAATTTTTTGTCTAGACTTAGAATATATAGGAAATTTGGACCTGTACAAATTCAATTTGATCTTTAGCTGGTAAAAATAGCTGCCAAAGGGTCAAAATTACGGAGAGGGCTTGGCAGGCAAAACTCAACTTATAAAGTGCTCTTCTATGCATTAGGTGTATCAGAAGCCACCATTAAAAATAATACAACTTACTATCTTTTGAAGCTTATAACTTGAAAAATGTAATTCAAACCCTAATTTTTTTTTTTCAATTAAAAGGAGCAAAGACCAAATTTTAAAAAAAAATAACAGATTTAATAGCAAATTATGCAATATTTGTTTTTTTGAATCGGTTTTCTTTAAAAAAGATTAAGAAAATCAATGAAATTTTACTTTGATTATAAAAAAAAAAATCGAAATTCTAAAAAATCACTTACCTATAAAAAAATACTATTCAATGAGTACTTCTATTGTTCATTGTTAAGAATTTATCCATATTTATACTTATATTTAATGTCCTTTTTAAATAAAATACTTTTTTAAACAAGGATTCCAAAAAACGTGAACTCAGATGTTTTTCACTGTTCAAATAAAAGGGAGATAAATGTCTGATTTTCTTCAAATTTATCTTATCGAAGCGCAACAATTGATGTCTCTTTCTGTTGTATGCTGTAAACCAAAATTAGTATTTTCGGGCCACCTTAGTTGAAAATGAACACATTCACTTATCAGTTTTTGTCGTTAAAAAAAAAAAAAAAGAACCCAGATTTTTTTTTTTTTAATTCTCTTAATGAAATACACGAGTTTTTGATTAATATATTTTATTTCTTTATCGATTGAATTTTTTTTTTTTTTTAAATCTAAAAAAAGAAAACATTGAATGAAATAGAAAAAATTGTCAGCGTCCGATATTTACTTGACAATCTAAGCATAACATGAGCTTTCACTATGCTGGACTTTACAGGTAAATTTCCAAAAAACACTTTAAATAATTTAATGTCATTTTGCTTTTAGACCAGTTTCCCTAAATAATTAAAATATAGGGGTGGAGGAAAACAAATCTGGTTTTGTATAGAAACATCAACCTGTGCGATAAAAAAAAAAAAAAAAAAAGTGAAAATCAGAATTTATGTACAAAGATATTGCTGCAGTATGCTGACAAATACAGTTTATTTTACTAAACAGGAACACAGTTCTCAAGGAGCTGGTGTTTTTAATAGTGACCACATAGATTATGCCTTCAAATTATGTCTACGACAGGGAAGGGGATAACTATGATCCTAATAATATCCTTACAGGTAGCAGAGTTTTTAAAATACATAAAATAATTTGGAGAATCAAACAAATTTTTTTTAAATAATTGGTAATTTACAGGTAACAAATATTTGTCAAGTGTTTTTCAGCCTATTCATCCCAGGATGAAAAAAAAAAAAAAAAATCTGTCTCGTTAATATTTAGAACAGAGGAAAACAAGTTTGATTTTACATATCAGGGCTCTGTGGACAAATTTATCTTTAGTTGACCTTTGACAACTAAATATTTACGTTTACTAGCCAAAGAGAAAAGTTACTAGCCAAACCCACATGATTTTTAGAATATGACATCTTCGTTTTGTGACGAGCATGTACATAAAGATTTTTCTGTATTAAAAATATACAGAAAAATCTTTATGTACATGCTACATAAGTGTAATTCTAAATATACAACAAATTATATGTTGATACTTGAAGGTATAAACACTTTTCTTCAAATGTTTTTTTTAAACAGCCTTCATTAAAAAAAAAAAAAAAGAGTATATTGTTCTATTAAACTTTTGTTTATTTAAACAATAAAAGTTTAATACTCCTTTTTAAGTTTGTTCATTTTATTAAAAAAATAAAAAATAAAAAAATAAAAATGTCGAAAAGATATTTTTCACTTAGTAGTGAGCTTTGGAAGATTGTAAGTGAAAGAAATACAATCGCCAAAAGATAAGCGTTTCATTATTTCTAGTCGCCACTTTGAAAAATCACTCGCAAATGTGACGGTTTCACTTGCAATGTAGAACCCTGCATATAAACATTAATATGAACATGGTAGCAATGGTCATAGTCTCTATGCTAAATTATTTTTGTAGTACAAAAGTATGTAACAAAAATTACATAAGATTTAATAGGACCCCATAAATTTTAACACATGTCAAAGTCCAAAGAAGATCTAAGACCTTTGTCAGTTTCATCTTTCATTAACATCAAATAAGCTCAGAAATTACAATTAAATCGTTAATTCAATTAATTAGATGGATTCAAAATCCAATAATGTTTGTTTTCTTTAGACCAGTCTCTCTAATATTTGCGGTAAAGGACGGGTGGAGGGAAACAAGTTTAATTTTGTACAGAAACATCAACCTGAACTATAAAGGAGTCAAGGTCATAGTCAGTTTCCATACTAAAACAGTTTTCATTATTTTAGACAAATCTTATGCGATAAAAAAAAAATTTAAAAAAATAAAAAATAAAAATCTATTTTGCTTTCTTCAATATACTAGCAGGGACACCCGATGTTGTCCGGGATTGAATTATGATCAACAACCGTTTCACACTAATATATTTTTAGTGTCATCAAAATCAGTGAAATCTCCCATTTTTCCATAAAATCGATTGCCTGCTCTATTGGGGGATTTATCGTGGTGCACCGGAGGAACATTCACGTCTCCCCACAATCACTTAGTTCACAATACATTGTAGTCTATATTGAACTGTTGATTTAAAAAAATATTGTATATATAATTGCTTGAATTAAAGTTTAAAATGCAAAAGTCAGTTATATTACTTCAATTGTGCTTTAAACAGAACATTCTTTTTGAACGCGCCTGTCATATTAAAGAACCTATAAATGATTTTATAGGTTGGGCCTTTCGGTTTGTGTAGTAATAAAATTGCTCAAATGAACTTGTGATGTTAGGCTGTGTAAGGCGTTAACTATTAAAAATCATCGATTCCTCCTTTCATTGGATTATTTTGATTATCAATACTTATCAAAGACATTCCAATGCAAAACCTATCTAAGAACACTGCCAGGCACAAAGCATTTTTGTGTGAAATTTCATAAAAATCGGACAAACTGTTTTCGAGGCCATAGGGAACAAACTCACACACAGATAAAGTTCTTATATACTAATCAAGATATATTTTATATAATAATCAAGATAAAAATGACAAACAGGGGTCTCTTGTTTTGGGTTACTTATGCTATGCATTTTTGCATAGTTATAAAATTATGATCCTAAAGCGAAGTCTTTATAAGAGATTCCATTTTCAAAAACTAAATCATCTAAAACTCTTGAATGATTTTATATGCAGTCCATTGAATAGATAGCATGTATTCTAGATTGGGTAACAATCACTAATCATAAGTATATGCTGTAAAAACACTAATTATGAAACATTTACCTACAAACACTTTTTTTTTTTCAAATTCTTTATGTAATTTAAAAGAATTGGCTTTCAAAATTCAATGTTGTAAACATTTCTGAGGATAATTAAAAGATACACCTACAAAAAATATAAAAGATACACCTACAAAAAATATAAAAGATATATCTACAAAAAATATAAAAGATATATCTACAAAAAATATAAAAGATATATCTACAAAAAATATAAAAGATATATCTACAAAAAATATAAAAGATATATCTACAAAAAATATAAAAGATACATCTACAAAAAATATAAAAGATACATCTACAAAAAATATAAAAGATACATCTACAAAAAATATAAAAGATACATCTACAAAAAATATAAAAGATACATCTACAAAAAATATAAGCTCTCTCAAAGATTTCAAATCCCAAACAAGCAGTTCAATTAAATTGAGAAAATAAAAAAATCAATAAAAATGTTTGTTTTCTTTAGACCAGTCACCCCAATATTAGCGATAGAGGACGGGTGGAGGAAAACAAGTTTAATTTTGTACAGAAACATCAACCTGAACTATAAGAGAGTAAAGGTCATAGTCAGTTTCCATACCATTTCCAGAGTTTTTATTCACTAAAAATGGCCTATTTCTAAATTATTTCAGTAATTGCTATTAAAACAATTTTGCATCATGTATTTGTAACCTATTTGCGTTATTTTAATAGCATATTGAATTGCTGGAAGAAAAAACAATTTGAATACTAGATGGGTAGTGTATTTAAAATCTACAGAAAGGTTGATTTTTTTTTTATTAGATAGTTTTCAAGTGAAGGTCGTAAATATAATTAATATAAGCAATGTTAGTGATCAATGTAGAAAAAAGCAAAACTCAAGATGAATTAACAATCCAGGGGATTCAACATTACCACAAGAAACAACTTAATCTGTTAGCCTCATAGATAGTTGCATCCTCACAAGGTCAGTTTTAAATACGGGAGAAAATTCAGATCACAAAAAAATGGCACTCTTGATTGAGAATATATTTTTTTTTTAATGTTCAAAAGAATCTCTTTCCTCATGAATAAATTTCCAGTTTCCATATGCTGTTATAAGAGGAAAATAATGTAAGAGGGAGAGAGGGGAAAAAAACAAAAAAGGATAAGAGAACGATAAAGCCAGAAAAAAGCAGCTCTAAGCAATCTGATAGAAAAAAAAATGGAGGACTTTTGTACCTGTAACAGAGAAATAGTAGATACAATAATCTGAGCTCATTTAAAAGAATATTTTTCCCTAAATGTATATAAATAAAAAAAAAGAAATGCAGGTTTGTTACTGACCTATAATCTAAAAAAACTACTGAACTGATTGCCTTGATATTTTGCAATAGCATTTTTATCTAACCCAAGCGTGTTTTAATATTTAAGATGAAAAATATTACAATATTAAACTTTATTTTTCGAAATTAATTTCTTCTCTGCAAAAGTCAATTATTTTGAACGCAACAAAAATTAGATTTTTTTTTTTTTGCGATTGTTTTACTATTACACTAATAGTTTTTTTTTTTTTCATACATTTACTATCAAATAATTTTTTAAATTCCTATGTTGCGACAAATGACGAAAAATATCAACTGCGGCTTAACTGTTGAATTAGTCATGTGATTCGTTGGTTTAGTGTTCAGTATATATATTTTTTAAACATTAAACTAATATATTCATTTATACTTACACAATTATATTGCAACAAAAATTCTTTTTAATGCGGCAATATAATTTTGTAAGAAGTATAAACGAATAGCGGTATTGGAAAATGAACACGTCAGTGTATTTACTTTTTCTCACCCTCTGTTCCTATTTACTTGCCTCACCAAGAGGGAAGAGTTAGACACAAGGTTGGTTTTTAATGTGGGAGGAAAAATCCAACTCCCAAGAAGGGATACTTTGGATAGAAACAAAAGTAAAAATTGCCTCAGTCTAGAAAGATTCCCTTCACTGATCGAGGGCAAAAACAGTTTATCCTATCCCCGCCATCTTCATTTAGTCACCTAAATTACTTAATGTGAATACAGCATTGTCAAAACAGATAAATCCTATTTTAGTCACTTAAAATACTATGGGTATATCCTATTTTGGTCATCTAAATTAATTAGCGAAATTAGAAAGTTATTTGAAAATTACTAATTAGAACAGCACCAGGAGGAACTAGTAAAACCTTTCTAATTAATTTTGGCAGACATTCAATCACAAACGACAATCTTCGCTCTTGCTTCATCCAAAATTGCTATGATCTAACTACCAGGTGAAAGAATTGCTAGGATCTTGCTACCAGCTGAAAGAATTGCTAGGATCTTGCTACCAGCTGAAAGAATTGCTAGGATCTTGCTACCAGCTGAAAGAATTGCTAGGATCTTGCTACCAGCTGAAAGAATTGCTAGGATCTTGCTACCAGCTGAAAGAATTGCTAGGATCTTGCTACCAGCTGAAAGAATTGCTAGGATCTTGCTACCAGCTGAAAGAATTGCTAGGATCTTGCTACCAGCTGAAAGAATTGCTAGGATCTTGCTACCAGCTGAAAGAATTGCTAGGATCTTGCTACCAGCTGAAAGAATTGCTAGGATCTTGCTACCAGCTGAAAGAATTGCTAGGATCTTGCTACCAGCTGAAAGAATTGCTAGGATCTTGCTACCAGCTGAAAGAATTGCTAGGATCTTGCTACCAGCTGAAAGAATTGCTAGGATCTTGCTACCAGCTGAAAGAATTGCTAGGATCTTGCTACCAGCTGAAAGAATTGCTAGGATCTTGCTACCAGCTGAAAGAATTGCTAGGATCTTGCTACCAGCTGAAAGAATTGCTAGGATCTTGCTACCAGCTGAAAGAATTGCTAGGATCTTGCTACCAGCTGAAAGAATTGCTAGGATCTTGCTACCAGCTGAAAGAATTGCTAGGATCTTGCTACCAGCTGAAAGAATTGCTAGGATCTTGCTACCAGCTGAAAGAATTGCTAGGATCTTGCTACCAGCTGAAAGAATTGCTAGGATCTTGCTACCAGCTGAAAGAATTGCTAGGATCTTGCTACCAGCTGAAAGAATTGCTAGGATCTTGCTACCAGCTGAAAGAATTGCTAGGATCTTGCTACCAGCTGAAAGAATTGCTAGGATCTTGCTACCAGCTGAAAGAATTGCTAGATCTTGCTACCAGCTGAAAGAATTGCTAGGATCTTGCTACCAGCTGAAAGAATTGCTAGGATCTTGCTACCAGCTGAAAGAATTGCTAGGATCTTGCTACCAGCTGAAAGAATTGCTAGGATCTTGCTACCAGCTGAAAGAATTGCTAGGATCTTGCTACCAGCTGAAAGAATTGCTAGGATCTTGCTACCAGCTGAAAGAATTGCTAGGATCTTGCTACCAGCTGAAAGAATTGCTAGGATCTTGCTACCAGCTGAAAGAATTGCTAGGATCTTGCTACCAGCTGAAAGAATTGCTAGGATCTTGCTACCAGCTGAAAGAATTGCTAGGATCTTGCTACCAGCTGAAAGAATTGCTAGGATCTTGCTACCAGCTGAAAGAATTGCTAGGATCTTGCTACCAGCTGAAAGAATAGCTAGGATCTTGCTACCAGCTGAAAGAATTGCTAGGATCTTACTACCAGCTGAAAGAATTGCTAGGATCTTACTACCAGCTGAAAGAATTGCTAGGATCTTACTACCAGCTGAAAGAATTGCTAGGATCTTACTACCAGGTGAAAGAATTGCTAGGATCTTACTACCAGGTGAAAGAATTGCTAGGATCTTACTACCAGCTGAAAGAATTGCTAGGATCTTACTACCAGCTGAAAGAATTGCTAGGATCTTACTACCAGGTGAAAGAATTGCTAGGATCTTACTACCAGGTGAAAGAATTGCTAGGATCTTACTACCAGGTGAAAGAATTGCTAGGATCTTACTACCAGGTGAAAGAATTGCTAGGATCTTACTACCAGGTGAAAGAATTGCTAGGATCTTGCTACCAGCTGAAAGAAATGCTAGGATCTTACTACCAGGTGAAAGAAATGCTAGGATCTTACTACCAGGTGAAAGAAATGCTAGGATCTTACTACCAGGTGAAAGAATTGCTAGGATCTTACTACCAGGTGAAAGAATTGCTAGGATCTTACTACCAGGTGAAAGAATTACTCACTCTGCTATAAAATTACCATTAAACATTCAATTTATCAAAACTCCCATGTGCAATATCTCCAAAACATCCAGCATAGGAAAAATATTGCAAAAATGCAAACATGGTTTGGGATGAATGCACAATGGCACAGAAAAAAAAAATTTGTTGAGGCTCTTGATCGATCCTTGCAAGATTTGCATGGCAATGTCAGACCATTCAAGAGTGAAGCAATATTGCTTGCAGGAGATTTCAGACAAACGTTACCTGTAATTCCTCGATCAACACTAGTAGATGAAATAAATGCTTGCCTCAAATACTATATACTCTTAGACGCCACGTGAAGATATTACACTTAACTCCAAATATGCGTGTCCAGCTCCAAAACGATCATATTTTTTAATCAATTGTTGGAAATTGAGAATAGAAAAGTGCTGGCTGACCAGAGTTCAGGGCGAATTTCATTGCCTCATAACTTCTATAATTTAGTCACATCAAAAGAATTGGTAAAACAGTTTTTTTTTTTCTGATATTCAAATGAATAAGAATTTCAGTTGGCTGAGTGAACAAGGTATTCTTTCAGCTCAAAATTTCAAGTGAGGTAGTCACATACAAGTCTGTTGACACTTGTGGAAGCAGATGATGCCATCAATTATCCAATAGAATTTTTGCCAGGAATGCCACCGCCCATACTGCAATTGACAATTGGCATACCAATCATGTTGCAAAATATCAACCAAATTGAGCCACAGCAATGCATGCATGGCAGAGTACAGCTAGTTTTTAATATTACTCATCTGAGGCAGTACCGATCAAGAAAATAGCCAACTTTATGGATAGTCACTTATTTAAATTTTTTTTTTTAAGTTTTAGTCAGACATACATAAAAGAAAAATAAAAAAAATAATTTCTATCCACTCAGACCATCATCAATATTCATACCAATCATACATCAATGTACTTTAATAAAAATTAAAAAAATAAAAAAACACAAGCCTAACTTTTTTATTGGCTTTTCGTCTGCTACTTGAAAAAAACAAAAAACAAAAAAATTTTTTTTTAAATTTACATAAAAAATTTATAAATCCCTATTTAAACGGGGTTTCTTTTATCAATCCCATTTCAAAAAGGAGAGAAACAAATAAAAAAAAAATTCAATAATAATGTTTGTTTTCTTTAGACCAGTCTCTCTAATATTTGCGGTAAAGGACGGGTGGAGGAAAACAAGTTTAATTTTGTACAGAAACATCAACCTGAACTATAAAGGAGTGGAGGTCATAGTCAGTTTCCATACTAAAACATTGTGCCTTTATTTCCAAGTTCGGGATAGAAATGAAAAAGGAGGAGGAAAAAAGATTTGAAGAGTTGTGAGCCAGATTCTGCTTTAATCAAAGCATAGAGAGGATGTACATTCGGTAAATTTTATTATAAAAACTAGAATACACCTTTTATGTCCCCTTACAAACATTAAAATTAAAATATATCTAGAAAATTCAAGTTAAAAAGTGCATAAATTTTGCTTAGTGAACACGAATCCCATTTAATATAACTTCGACAGCACCAAAGAAAAATTAATAAAAGAGATCAGCTAATATTGAAAGTAGACATAATTTCTTTTTTGAACTATTTCAAAACAGAGAATTTTTCTTCAAATCTAAATCCAAAATGAAAATCTTAATTTTTTATGGGGAGCTAGCATCTCCCACCAACATCTTGGGAAAACAAAAAACTGCCTCACAGTCAAACTTAACTGCGGGATTGATGTTTGACCTCATTAAAATTATGCACCTGTCAATTCACTTTTTAATCGTTAAATTTCATCTATTCTCATTTCCCTACCTTCGTAGCGTCGAGCTAAGTCATCATGCTTTTTTTTTTTTTGCTTTCAAGCCCCCCCCCCCCCCCCCCCAACACCCGGGCAACATCGCCAAGAAGTTTTCACATTTATTTTTTTTATTTCCCATCACGTTAGCTGTTTTGTTTTTCCTATTTTTTTTTTTTTTAAGTTTTAACCTTTTTTTTTATATTTAAACTGAGTTATTTTGTTTTGATTTAACCCCCTTCTAAACGCCCCCCCCCACTAGTCACATATATAAGGCAAAATGTGTGTTAGTGCTTGTGTATGTCCGGCAAAGGCTTTGGGGGGGGGGGGGGGGAACTCGGTGTATTCACTCATTCTTAAAACTTTTCATATGCTCTGTAGATGATAACATCTAAGATTTACAAAATGAGCTTGCGTGTATCTTTAATTCCGTTGACCTTTACACACTATTTTCGCAATATTTCTTAGTCTACGCGTGTTTGGCTTTTCAGTATAAAAGCGAAACTGAACCCGTAGCATAAACCAGCTCCCTGGCACTCGTGAAAAGCAATGAGGTTTGATCAATGTGGGAAACCCCTTATATAAGACAATTGCTATTCATTTGGACACTCCCCTATTTATGGGGAGCTAACATCTTGTGGGAAACACAGACACGGGTTTGCAGCCAAAGTCAAGTTTCCTCATATGGCGTGATGTTCGACCTCATTAAGTTCACGCACTTGTCGTTTAACTTTTTAATCGTTAAATTAAAACACTTTTCATTCCTCTCCCGTCGTGGTCGAGCGGGTAAGATGCCAGATTTTTTGTTCACCCCCCCCTTCTTTTCCACCTTTGTGTCAAGGCTTTGAGTTCGAGCCTACCTACCTACCTAACAAAATTTTTTTTTCTTTTACACCGACAAACATACGGGCAATGCCAGGCACCAGGCACCCCTGCTAGTATAATATAAACACATGTGATTAAGTTAACAAAGTCCCTGTTGTGCATGCATGTCCAGAATTAATCTTCCCGAGATCATTCTCATCATTACTATCGATAAAGCAAATATCTGCAACTTTGTCAAATCTGTTGACTGTGTCACGTGACAACTTTAACATGTAAAATGAAGTAGGTTTTAAAAATTATTTCCTCACCTCAGCTACAGCCCTCAAGGATCTAGCAAACTTGAGTTGATTGACACCATGGGTCTTGGGCTTACCATAGGTGGCACCCTTGGGCACAGGCCTTTTACGACCACCACGGCGGATACGGATTCTGTACACAATATAACCTGGGGGAGAAAAATAAAAAGGTATATAAAAAAAAAAAAAAAAATCACATCAACTGCTCAAGATTTGAAGAGTTGTGAGCCAGATTATGCTTTAATCAAACAAAGAGAGGATGTACATTCGGCAAATATTAATATAAAAACTAGAATACACATGGAACCACTTTTATGTCCCCTTACAAAGATTAAAATTAAAAAAATATATATCTACAAAATTTAAAGTTAAAAATTGCATAAAATCTTGCTTAGTGAACATGATTTAATATAAATCCGGCAGCACCAAGGAAAAATTCTAACAGATATACCTATCAAATGAAAAGCCAAAATTTAGAGTATTTACAGCCACCTGAAGCAAGAATGTTACCCCGACAGACATTTGACAACTTCAAATGACAAGATTTTATTTTCTTGGTCTATCAGTAATTTACAATTATACTTAAAAAATTTTTTTTTTTTTAAATTTACATAAAAATTTATAAATCCCTATTTAAACGGGGTTTCTTTTATTAATCCCATTTCAAAAAGGAGAAACAAATAAAAAAATCCAATAATGTTTGTTTTCTTTAGACCAGTCTCTCTAATATTTGCGGTAAAGGACGGGTGGAGGAAAACAAGTTTAATTTTGTACAGAAACATCAACCTGAACTATAAAGGAGTGGAGGTCATAGTCAGTTTCCATACTAAAACATTTTGGCTTTATTTCCAAGTTTGGGATAGAAATGAAAGAGGAGGAGGAAAAAAAAGATTTGAAGAGTTGTGAGATGCTTTAATCAAGCATAGAGAGGATGTACATTCGGTAAATTAGAACAAACTGCACTACTTTTATGTCCCCTTACAAAAATTAAAAAATATATCTAGAAAATTTAAGTTAAAAAAAAATGCATAAACTTTTGGGGTTTGTATTACTGTACACAGATTCGAAAAAGTTGTCAAAAAATATATAACAAATAAATCTTAGGCTTCTACCTAACTGGATACGTTTTTAGTGTTTTTATTTAATGTTACATGTTTATTCAGCTCGAAAAACGTAGTGTTTACCGATGTATTGGAAAATTTTAAATGGCGACCGACTCTCTTAGACACGGTAAGTTTGGGAAAAGGATTAAAAATAAAAACTAGACAAAATACTGTTAGAAACTAGCTCAATATATGTTACCGTGACAGGCTGAAATATATTCGGTGGGTTTTTACCATTTTTTTTTTTTGCATAGTTTTTTTTATTTTTACCTCCTTTTCCCAAACTTAATGTGTCAAAGAGAGAGTTCGTCGCCATTTACAATTTTCCAATACATCGGTAAACTATGTTTTTTGAGCTGAATAAACATGGTAAATTAAATAAAAACGCTAAAAACATATCCAACTAGGTAGAAAAGTAACTTATCTTGCCTTTGATAACATTTGTTGGGTTTGTATTACTGTACACAGATTCGAAAAAGTTGTCAAAAAACAAATATATAACAAATAAATGTTATCAAAGACAAGATAAGTTACTTTTCTACCAAACTGGATATAATTTTCGTGTTTTTATTCAATTTAACATGTTTATTCAGCTCGAAAAGCATAGTGTTTACCGATGTATTGGAAAATTCAAGGCGGCCGATTCTCTCTTTTTGGAAAAAGGTGTAATAAATAATAAACTAGACAAAATACTGTTAGAAATTCGCTCAATATGTTACCGTGACATAACTTGACATATATTCGGTGGTTTTTAATAGTATTTTGTCTAGTTTATTATTTATAACACCTTTTCCCGAACTTACCGTGTTAAAGAGAGAATCGGCCGCCATCTTGAATTTTCCAATACATCGGTAAACACTGTATGCTTTTCGAGCTGAATAAACATGTTAAATTGAATAAAAACACGAAAATTATATCCAGTTTGGCAGAAAAGTAACTTATCTTGCCTTTGATAACATTTCTTAGATATTTGTTTTTTGACAACTTTTTCGAATCTATGTGGATAGTAATACAAACCCCATTTGTTATATATTTGTTTTTTTGGTAACTTTTTCGAATCTATGTGTACAGTAATACAAAACCAACTTTTTCTTAGTGAACATGAATCACATTTAATAACTCCGGCAGTACAAGTTTTCTTTTTTGAAATATTCAAAGCAGAGAATTTTTCTTTAAAACTAAATCCAAAACGAAAATCTTAAAAGTAATTGATATCTAATTATCGTTAAAATTTCACAAATGGCTTCCAACTGGTCTTTGGTCAGGTTGCATGAAACTAAATGTATCCCACATTATCAACCCATATGCCTAGTAGCTGTGTTGAACACTACGGATTTCAGAACACAGACTGTGTTCTGAAATCCGTAGTGATCCGTTAAACTGTTTAAGAACGAACCTTATACACATATATAAAACATATCTAACTTTATAGATATGCATTTAAAGTGACAGGTATACCCTATCACAATTTAGGGCATTTACAGCCACCTGAAACAGGAGTCAAAAAGACGAATGTAGAGTGTTACCCCCCCCCCGACATTTGACAACTTCAAATGATAAGATTTTCTCTTAATTTTACAATTATAATGAAAATTCAAGAGCAAAATTTTGTAATGTCATAAAAAAAAAAAAATCTAAAATAAGGGTGCATATACAGAATCGAAAATCGAAAGCCACAAAATTGAATTTCTATTAAACACTTATCTATTTAATGCATTTCAACCCAATGTTATTTATGTCACAATAACACATTACGTTCAGCTAGCAGCATCAGAATTTTGGGGGAATTTTTGACACCCCTAACAGAAAACTGCGATTAAAATATAGAAAACTCGTAATTTCTCTTTCTAAAGTGGGTTATTTATTTTCTTTATAGAATATGCTTCCAAAATAAACTATTTAAGTTGTTTAAAAAATAATAGAAATATTATTTTTCATTGTTTAAAAAACATTGTTTACAAAGTGCGTGCGTGCGCTCTATGGAGCCATTTTGTTACGTAATGAAATCAATTGATTTTTATGAGATGAATATTTTTCAATTTTTAAACTTTAAAAATCTATCAAAATTTTCCTATTCGTTCAATTGTTACGTTTTTTTCAGGGTGAATGTAAAATTTTATGCTCTTTCCGATAAACTAAATATAATATTTTAGACAAACGTTGTTTTATAAATTCACTCCCCCATTTTGGAATGTCTATGAGAAATTTAATAATTAATTTTGCTTGAAACGTTTTATATATCACAAATTGAAGATAAAACATGAATAAATAAAATACTCAAATTTAAAACAACAAAAAATATCACTTATCTGGTAATTTACCGGTAAAGTCCAAAATTTAAATCCTTCTTTTTTCGATAACCACGTGTTATTTATTTTTTTTTTTTTTTACGTGGAAGCTTAATTTTTGTTTAGAATGTTCCAGTAATTAATAGTCGATCAGTTTATATAATTATATTTAATTTCTGGTTTCCTTTTTTTCGATATATAAAAAAAAAAAGACGAATTCGGATTATGCAGATGTATAGTATAATAAAAAAAATATTCAGGTATTTCTTTAAGATATTAAAAAAAGAAAAATACCAATGAACATCTGCGTCATATAGTAATTCGTGTTATTGAAAAAATGAAAACTATCAGATTTTTTCTACGATGAAACTCTGCTGCAGTGCAGTGCACAGCTAGCAGTATCAGAATTTTTGTAGGAATTTTTGACACCCCTAACACGAAACTGCGAATACAATATAAAAATCTCGTAATTTCTCTGTTAAAAGTGGGTTATTTATTTTCTTTATGGATTATACTTCCAAAATAAACTATTACAGTTGTTTTAAAAGTAATAAAAATATTTTTATTTTTTTTTTAAAACAGTAATGAATTTTCCGAACTCAATATTTTTCAATTTTTAAACTCAATATTTTTAAATTTTAAAAATCTATCAAAATTTTTCTATTGATTCTATTTTTACGATATTTTCAGGGTCAATGTGAAATTTTATGTTCTTTCCAATAAACCGAATATAATATTTTAGACAAACGTTTTTTTTAAATTCACGCCCCCCCCCATTTTGAAATGTCTATTAAAAAGTAAATAATTAATTTATGTTTAATAGGTTTATATATCACAAATTGAAGAGAAAAGGTCAATAAATAATATATTCAAATTTAAAACAAAAAAAAAAATCAGTTTTTTAGAAATTTACCTGTAAAGTCCGAAGTTTAAAACCTTATTTTATAAGAACACATTTTTTCTTTTTGTCTTTTTTTTTTTTTTTTTTAATGAAACCTTGGTCCTTGCTCCTTTAATTGAAAAAAAAATTAGGGCTTGAATTACATTTTTCGAGGAGTTATAAGCTTAGAAAGATAGGGGGTCGAATAATTTACGCCTCTCATTTTGAAATGTCTATTAAAAAGTAAATAATTAATTTATGTTTAATAGGTTTATATATCACAAATTGAAGAGAAAAGGTCAATAAATAATATATTCAAATTTAAAACAAAAAAAAAAAATCAGTTTTTTAGAAATTTACCTGTAAAGTCCGAAGTTTAAAACCTTTTTAAAAAAAAAAAAAACACATTGTTTTGTTTTTTTTTTAAATAAAACCTTGGTCCTTACTCCTTTAATTGAAAAAAAAAATTAGGGCTTGAATTACATTTTTCGAGGAGGAGCTTGGAAAGATGGGGTGGAATTATTCACTATTTTCACGAAATTTCTGACACTGCTAGTGCACAGCAGCAGAGTTTCATAATCCAGTGATTGGACTTTTTTTTTTTTTTTTTTTTTAAATGTAACAAACAAGGAAGTAACTCAGTTTCGAATTATATTTATGTGTAACTTGTAATTACTTCGAAAACTATTTTCGGTACTAGTGCACTTAAAGCCATTCTTAACATGGGAGGGTTAAAAACTTTAATTAACTTGGAAATACGATTTAAAAATAGCACAGATCAGTAAGTGCCTATTTTCATTAATAATATTCTAGTCATCGTTTTTCATAAGTTTTGGCTATTTTAATATTTTCCACATGAAAATTAACTACCATGGGGGTTCGTTCTTATTCCGAAGTGCGAAATTTAAATTAAAAATCAAAAACTGTATTTTTTAATTCACGAAATTCATAACATTTCTCACCTTGCTTTGCCTTGTATCCGAGGCGCCTGGCTTTGTCAGGTCTTGATGGTCTTGGTGTGCGATGGAGGACATTCAACTGCCTGTATTGCCAGCAGCGAATACGAAGGAGAAATCGCATCACATCACTCTGCTTCTTACGGTAAACTTCCTGCATATATTTGTAACCACCCATGTTGAATCTGGAAGAAGAGAAAGAAACTTAGCAACTTAGACAACTTACATGTAACAAAAAAGTAAAGAAAATGCATAAGTTTGTTTTTTATGTACATATCTGTCACATCACAAAGATGGCATATTCCAAAATCACGTAATCTGATCAAATTTTTTTTTTTTTTTTTCAAGAAAATCAAATTTTGCGACTTGTTTGATGCCAAGCCAAACGCCATATTTGATTGAATCTCTCCAAAAGCAAAAAAAATTGACAACGGAGAATGAACGGGGAGGGGGGGTTTGTAGTAAAAATTAAAAAAAAATTTCCCTTCAAATCGACACTTGCCGAGCATGACTAAGTAAGCGAACGCGAACGCCTTATCAATGGGCCAATGAGGACACATGTTAACGTTGCGAACTTAGCTTTTAAAAACGGAAAACAATGGTTAGCGCATGCACAGTGTGCAAACCGCGTCAAAAAACATTTTTATCGGTATTATCTGAACCCTCCATTCAAACAAAACATTTCTGGTAGTCCTTGCAGTTAAGTCCCGGCAAAGTTCGACCAATCTAGAAGGGTCACATCAGTATTTTACACCGGCAAATGACGAATTAGTTTTAAAACAAAAATCATTAAAGTTTTAAAATAAAAAATGTAAGGTATTTTTTTTAGATTAGATCCACCTGACGTCGAGTCCACAATTTTCTTTTAAATGACACCTTTTAAAGGTTTCGACTATGCTGAATACGAAAATCGCATTGAAATTTTGCAGAAATAGTTATCGAGATAGAAGTTGTATTATGCATTGCATTCTTTGGTGGCCATCTTTTTTACGCGCGTGCAGTGTCAGTCATAGAGTAGATTTGTTTATGGCGCGCGCACACGCGCGTAAAAAAGATGGCCGCCAAAGAATACAATGCATAATACAACTTTTTATATCTCAAGAACTACTTATTTCTGCAAAATTACAATGCGATTTTCGTATTCAGCGTAGTCGAAAACCCGTCATTTAAAAGAAAATTGCGGAAGTGGACCTAATCTGAAAATTTACCCAGTTATCTCGATTGATATTCGCACGTGTTAATGAAAAAAAAAAAAAAAAAAAAGAAAAAAGTGGCCCAAATCTATTTATCAATCTAATAATAATTAAAAAAAAAAATAAATAAATAAACTCGGAAAATTTCTAGTTCTAAATTGACAAGATTTCCAGTCGGCCTTCCTTCTGAATCTTTGAATTTCAACTAAGGTTTTATTTTACGCATAGACTAAAATATTGAGGGGTATTGTTTTAATACCGACAAACGGAAAAAGTGATCAAGAAAAAAAAAAAAATGGTTATCAAAGGCAAATTGCTCTTCTACCTACCTGGATAAGTTTTTGGCATTTTAAATCCACTTTTAAAGTCTCGAGAATCACTTAAAACTAAAGAATTAAACAAAATACTGATAGAAATTCACTTAAATGTCACGACGATATTTTTAAACTTAAACACCAAAAAACTTATTCAGATATTAACTTATCTTACTTTTGTTATATATTCGTTTCTGAGCCACTTTTCAGTTTGTTGTCTACAGTAAAACATGCCAAGTAGCTATTTTATTTATTGTGAAAACATTGAAAATGACGCTATGCTGGTCGTGTATCAAAATACAATAACAAAAATAAGGTAGGCAAAAATAGAAATGGTCTAAATATTGAGAGCGTTTGTGCTATTGTAATTTAAATCGAAATAAATGTTCTAAGGTTTTCTTTCCATTTTATACAATTCCGTGATTAAAAGTGTATTTTGGTACTTGTACAGTTTAGTCAAAACATAAAAAAAATGAAAATATCGAAAAGAGATTATATTGTACGTATCCGTTTTGGACTGAAGATCTCGGGGGGGGGATCTCATTTAATTTGAGTATTTTCTTTTATTTTTTTTTGACAGCGGAAAAAAAACACGTTTTTATGAGAGCGCGTTGAAGTCAGCCATCATAAAATTTGCTGAACACGCCACGGGGAAATAACTCCATGTACAGTGCCGATACTCCCTCCCCATCTTTAATTCTAGCTTTTCTTTCTAAAAATCGAACCTTTTCCTCGATATCATAATTTGTTTTTTTTTTGCTGTAAAAAAAAAAAAAATAAATAAAAATAAAAACTACTTAGTGAATTTTTTTTCGGAGAACTCCGTTCTATAACGGATACGAACGTGCAATATACTTTTTTTTTCGATATTTTCATTTTTAAATGTTTTGACTAAACTGTACAAGTACCTGTATTTTTGCTAGAGAGGGAAGAGTACACTTTGAAATTTTGAGTCATTTTACCAAGTTGTAATTTTTTTTTAAGGAGTGTAACACAATTACAATTATTTCATAGAAATGATCCAGACACATCTTTTCTCATACCAAACTTAGTCTTATGTATTCAACTGATGAAGGAAAAATCCTTCTGGAACGAGGAAATTATTTTTGCCAGAACTAAATCCTTTTTCTTTTTTGAAGGGGGGGGGGGTCATTTTACTTATATTTTTAACCAACCGTGCATCTTATTCTGCCGTAGGATAAAGTCAAATAAATTGCTTTAGATTGATTGATCGTTATGGAATTCTGGTTTAAAAACTGATTGGGGGGGGTGCAAATCTTACAAAATATCACTGGATACTGTAAATGGTTCGTATTTGAGATTATCGAATATTTATAAAACGAAACGTTTTTCACATCCATTTATTAAGAAATGGTCTTTAAGACGAAATGTAAAGTGAATTCCGAATTCAAATTACTACACGTGTTACTTAGGTCACCATTTTGTTTTATGAGAAAAGTTTTGTTATAGCAGGAGGCCATGTTGAGTTCATAAACATTAAAAGAATAGTAAGAGAATTTTAAATGGAATTTAAAACAATTCTTTTTTTTTGGGGGGGGGGAAGAAAAAAGACGAAACTATATCAAGTACAGAGTTTATAATGGAGTATTGTGAGAACATGTACGAGGCAATAAAATCGGGGAAATAAAATATAAATTCGAACAAATAAACAAACGAAAATACATTCATAGCATTAAAGAAGCAACTTAGAAAACATATTATCACAATTATTTTAAGGATTAATGAATAAAATAAAAGATTTTCATCAGATTATTAGAAAGAATTCGATAGTTACCTTTCGTCCAATATGGACACTAAACGAGAAAGAACGAGATCGCGTTAGCCGACGAGAATTCTGGGAAATCTCGAAATCGGTGCTGTATGAAATTATTCCCCTTTAAAATATATCCGTCATGTAAGATGAAACAAATGAAGACTGTATGTTCCCCTGTGAGTGCACAATAAACTAGACATAAAAAAAATATGACTAAGCTCAGCATTTGTCCCCCTCCAATTAAGCCCCAAAAGTCCCCAGGGGACGTAATTCCTGGTAAAAGTGAACAAACGGTGCAGTTTTAGGCCTTAACGTATGTAAATTTGAGTTCTGGAACATGCAAAAAAACAAAAAAGAAATGACTTAGTCCATCATTTGCCCCCACCCATTTAGCCCCAAAAGTCCCCAACATATTTAGCATATTTAAACTTGAGTTCAGCATCATGCAAAACTGCTACATAGATATGCACAGACAGTTTTGGACAAATATGGTAAAATAGATCCAAAAATGAAGTGTTTTTATTAGCCCCAAAAGAGTCTTCTACTCAGATAAAGTAATTATTACCTCCCCTGTATTTAAAAGCAGTATATTAATAAACCGAAAATTCTTTATATATATCAGAACTATGGTCTTTTTCTTTCTTTCTTTCTCCATAAGTGAAAGAATTTACTTATTTCTAGCAAGGCTAGAGCACACCCAAGAGTTATATAGACAAACAAAATTATATAGAAACCAGTTAGTTACAACTTTTCAGAAAGTTTTATAAAAATCTAAGGCATCATTTTTTTTTAAATAAGCACAAAAGTGTCAATTTTAGCCATTTTAACCTGAAAGGCACTCCTAGGGGGGGGGGGGCAACCAGAGTTTTCTCGGAAAATCCGTTCTGTTACTTTTTTTTATTCATATAATGTATAATGTTTGTGCAAAATTTCAAAAAATTCCAAGGCGTAGCTATTGAGAAATGTGCAGACAGAGGAGTGGATGAACAGACAAGGGTGAATTTACAGGTCCACTCTCCTTTTGTCGGGGACCAATTAAAATTTTATCTTTGAATATTATTCAAACACGGTAGTGTTTGTCATTTAAACACAACCGAGTCTGAATACATGGTTAGGGTTAGTTTTACTTATTTAGCTTTAAAGCTTCACTGCTCATTCATTTTGTGACCAAATTTCAAACAATTTTTTTATATTTCATATGTCACCTTCTCAGCTATATTTTGAAAATAAATTTTCCATTTTCGTTTAGTAAAACAAAAGTTATAATAAAATTACTTTGTTCAAAAGATCCCGGAATTTGTAAAGAACGTAGCAACATTCTTTTCTGATTGGCTGTTGGTTACTATGGGAACCAAATCTGTTACACTACCTCAAATCGGCTGAGAATGGCAAAGATGATGACGTAACAAGATATATAAAAAAAAAAGTGTCGCTAATAATTCGCCAGTGTCCTGATCTGTCGCTCAGCAGTACTGTCACTAATAATCCACCGTTGCTGTGCTCAAACACTAACCGACCTTTTGCCTTTGCTTGCCGGCAAAAACTGACTGCTGAATAAACACCACAATCGAGAGAGAGAAAAAGAGAAAAATCAAAGAGAGAGAGAGAGGTGTAACAAGTGAAACAGAGAGAAAATTTTATTTTAAAGCAAAGCCTGGAAAAATCATGGACTACATAGAAAAATGCAAGCATGAAAAGTAATATGGTTAAGATTAAAAATGGAAAAGTAAAAGGGCTAGTTGTTAAAACTGGAAAAGAAAAAAACAAGATATTCTCATAAAAAATATAATAAATTTATAACTTTAAAAAAAAAAAGAACTTAAAATATTGCAGCATTAATTAAGAATTGATTATATAATGTTAAACTGAATTTTTAAAAAAATTCTTAATGCTTCAATATTTTAAATTATAAATTTGGACCAAGTAAAGAATAGATACCCCATAAAGACGACGCCCCTGGCGGTGACAAGCGCACATTTCAACTAACACTGGTGATTCGATCTTGACATTGGCACAAGCACATGGCGTCGGTTGTTTGTAAACACGTCAAATAGCAAACATGCTCGAATATTCGCCAACAATTTTTTTTTTTAATATATTTATAAAACTTTTGAAGATTTAAAAGAAAAATATATATTTACAAAACATTTTTTTAAGTAAGTAACAAAACAAACGTATTTAAATAAATGGGTGTCTTTCTGTTTCGGATTTTTTCGACACAGTACATAAAAATCAATCTTAGTCGCAAAAGTCCAAAACAGAAAGAGACACCCATTTATTTAAATATCTTTTATTTAAATACGTTTGTTTTGTTACTTACTTTAAAAAAATGTTTTGTAAATATATATTTTTTCTTTTAAATCTTCAAAAGTTTTGTAAATATACTTAAAAAAAAAAAAGAAAATTGCTGGCGAATATTCGAGCATGTTTGCTATTTGACGTGTTTACAAACAACAGACGCCATGTGCTTGTGACAATGTCAAGGTCGAATCACCGGTGTTAGTTGAAATGTGCGCTTGTCACCGCCAAGCGGTGTCGTTTGCTACAGGGTATCTATTCTTTACTTGGTCCATAAATTTATTATATTTTTTACTAGAATATTTTGTCTTTTTCTTTTCCAGTTTTAACAACTAGTCTTTTTATTTAATCTAAACCATATTACTTTTCATGCTCGTATTTCTTCTATGTAATATGATATGTTTTAAAAATAAGATTTTATTGAGCAATTTATCACACTTATCTATCTAGAAAACAAAAAAAAAATCACAAGAATTGTGAAAATTAAATACTATATAATTTTATATTAAAAAGTAAAATTTTTTTCAACAATTATTTCATTGAGATGCTCTGTCCATGTGTATAGGTATTGGTTGGAATTCATTGATGTCTGATATCACAGTCATGGTGTGAGCATAAATAAATAAATATCTCCCAACTCTTAAAAAAATAGAAGGTGTTGGTAATTAGCAATATAAAGGTTGGTTCCAATATTTAATATAGAAATTTTGAAAAGAAGCATCATTTTTTTTATGTAAGTACTCTGTTGTTGTATGAGAGAAGAAATGATAAAGTTTTTGATTCCAGGATTAAATGAGAGAGTCTTTCTGGACTGAGGAAGTACTGTTCCTTAAAAAAAAATAAGGCAAAAAGGAATTAAATTTCTTTTTAGAATGTCGATGTAACTAAAATGTTATTTATTTATTTATTTATCTTAATGTTTCTAGCATGCCACTACACATGAATAGAGAAATAAATAACTAATATAAAAAATATATAAAATCAAGTGTAAATCCAGCCATGGACATTTATTATTTTACAATAAATTTCTCAAATTTGAATGAAAGGAAACGGTTTGAGTGAATTGACCAAAATGCATTTAATTAAGAGAAGGATAACAGAGGATTACTACTAACCCACCCACCTCACATGTACACATCCTACACTTTTGATAGCCTTGTGGCTACTTTGTAAAATTGTACTTGTTTTACTTTTGTAAATACATAATTAAAATAAATACATACCAGTATGTTCTTTCAAGTGCTAACAATGTTTGAAAATGTTATAAGCAATTAGAATTCAAAACTGTTTATACATTACATTTTTTATGGTTTATAAATACAATCAGTAGTAACCTATCCAGGCTATAAGTTACCTTGGAGGTGGAGGTGCCTCTTGTTAAGTAAAGTGCAATAAAGTATTTCAGCAATAAAAAGGAATATGAGAAAAGAAAGAGAGGGTTGTTTGGTTTTACGACATATCAACCCTTTTCAGGTTATTTAATGCCGAATCCAGTTATTTGGGGAAAAGTTTTTATGCTTCAAGTATTTTATATCTTCAAATGGTTTGTGATGGTGTTTGGTGTGTTTGTTTTCTAGAAGAAAAGTGTTGCTTTTGTTTTAACTTTATAAGACATGAAAAAACAATAGCATCAATGTTTGGTGCATTTAAGTCAGGAAACTGATATCTTCAGACAGCCTGATCGGTAGCACCAGAGATAAAGAAAGAGACATAAATAAGGAATGCATGAAAGATACAGTGAAGATAGAGGAAGCGGGTTAGAATAGAGGCTCTGAATCAGACATAATAAAGCAAATGAAAGTTTTCAGCAAGAATGTGTGAATGCATTCCAATCTCGACATTACATCCCAATTTCCATATCCATAAACTGGAGGCTAAGCTTGAGTGTTTTATTAGAGTTTATATATTGCTTGACTCTTTTGTTTCTGCCGATCTAACCTCTGACCTTCTTCAGGTGTATCTTGTCAAACACAGGAATGTTTCTGTTGAACTCAGAAATCTGCATGTAATTTCAGAGCCCTTTATTTAGGTTTCTTTCTGTGAAGTAAATAAAGGGTTTTGTTCAAAATTCCGTCCAGATTCCCAAGGATACCAAACAAATTGCTGCCATGTCGAGTTGAGATGCAAAAGAACCGATCTGCCAATATTCTATAGAGAACTACCGTATATATTTGTATATAAGTCGAATTTCTGGGAAACGATTTCAAGGTTATTTTTTAGTGTCCAGTTATACATAGGTAACATTTTTAGAAATGTTGTCAGAGAGTGACTCAGCGCTTGATCATAACATAGAAAACGTCATTTTATTTGCCCACTTTGTATATACCGGTAATCCTAGTAATTAATCGCACTCTTTCTGAACCCCGCTGCAGTGTTTGCCAGCACGTAAGCACATGCACAGTTTTTCAGTGGGAGGCTTAATAATAATTGGAATAGGTCTCGCAATGTTCACTCTCTAGATGTGAATATAGGCCTAAATTCGATATGATGTATTCGGTGATGACAGTTTTTTTTGTAGGTTAGGACATGCAATATTTACGATATTCAACAAGTTCTAGCAAGTTAATGACAACTATTTAATGAAACCATTTAATGCCACTTAATGCATGTGTTCACATTATTACGATATATTACAGCTTGTGCAATGTATGCGTTTACGTTATTATGGTATATGATATGAATTATAAAGATAGTAACTGCACCTGGAATTTACAGCATGTCATTGGTTAGAATGTCTGATTAGCAACATTTGTGTTCGCTGCATGTAACTGTGCAGCGGGTTGGTTCTTTATATGAAAATCAAATAGTCCACACTTGCATAAATGCACATATTATCACGCACGAATGCAAAGAAACAATTTAACACCAAAAAGACACCAAAAAGGAATTATCTGTACAAGAAACAGCCATGAGACGGACCATTTAACTTGTCTAGAATCTACAGTCAACTTATACACAGGTAATACCTAAAATGACAAAATATTTGGTCTTAAAATTCACATCGACTTTTAGGCAAGATTGACTTATAGTCGGTATTTATTGAAGAAGAGCTTGCAGAAATATTTACAAGAAAAGTAAACAAGGTTAATCCCATATAAGGAGATGCGAAATGAGGTACTGATCTCCTGATATGCCACAGAATTATTTATTGTTGAAAGAGAGAGACAATGCTGATACCACTAAGAAGGACACAAGCAAGAAATGTGAATTTATATCCGGAATACATTGTTACCTACTGACTTTTTAAAACCCTTTGAATTGGATCATTATTTCCTATGGACAAACTATCTTTCTCTCTGGATATTGTACATATTATCCAGCAAAGTATTTTACATTTTATAACCCCCCCTCCTTTCTCAAAGCTCTCTTCCATTCCTATTGGACAGGTTAGTCATTCATACAACCCTTTTGTTATTCTCATCATTTTTTTTTATTGAATAATTCATTCTTATAGACAAGAAGAACCAAAAAAAAAAAAAAAAAAAAAGAAAGATATCTCTCATTTTATTTATGAATTCTTTTTTGGTCACCCCATTCTTGACCCATTGATGATTGCATGACGATTTTCTAGGAGAGATAAAACCTTACTGTGTAATAAAATTATTTTATGACATTTCTGAATTTTTTAGATGAGGATTGGTTATTTATATTATTTGGATTCATCGGACTACTGCTCTCATCTTGAGTGTCATTTTCGCAACATCCGCAAGAACCCGTGGCGCAGTGGTTAGAGTACTGGAAAAAATCAATTGTAAAAGTGATATTCTCCTGAAGGTTAAAGGTTCAATCCTCAGTGTGGGCGACCGAAAAATACATTTGCAAATTACTTAGGACCTCTATCCAGTCATGGCTGATGGAACAAGAGCATGCTACCCCCAGGAAGTGAATAAAGGGTTTCGCTCCAAAATCCGTCCAAATTCCTAAGTTCGACAGAAACATTCCTGAGTTCGACAAGATACACCTGAAAAAGGTCGGAGGTTATATTGACTAAAACGTTGTGAAAATCAAGATGAGAACAGTAGTCCGATGAATCCAAATAATACAAAAATTATTTTAATATCTAGAACTCACAGTTGTTGTTCGTTCATTTTTGCCATCCATATGCTTCCCTCAGTTATTCCATGACGACGCTCATCTGAACTAAAACGTGTCACATAGGCTGCAACTCACGTGGCCGACATGGATTTCTTTTTTTTTTCATTTTCTTTAATTAATACGTTACAAGAATGTGAGGATGTACTCTTAGTCTTGTACGCTCATAAGATTCTGCACTGGAGAATATTTCCCCAAAACAAAATCCCTCCCCCTCTGTATCGGAACAAATTTTAATTAAAAATAAAAACTGGTTTTATTGTATTTTGTTGATCCTCCATTGATAAAAGTTGAAATCCTGTAAAGCAGGGGGAGATAAGTCAGTCTGTTATTTAATTAAGTAATAAAGAATGATGAATCAGCAAAATACAAAAACTGATTTTTATCTTGAATCAAAACTAGCAGGGAGACCTAATATTGCCTGGGATTGAATGATGATTAACAAATGTTCCACACTTCCATATTTTTATTGTCATTGAAATCGGTGAAATTGCACATTTTTCAATCAATTGATTTGATTGCCTGCTCTAGTTGGGAATCCTCTGGGAGTAAACTTTACATGTATTTCCACAGTGACTTAGTTTATAATACTTTGCTGTCTCCATTGCACTGTAGAGAATCTGCTGTTGGTTTTATAAAATTATTTTTATATAATGGTTTGAATTAAAGTTTAAAATTCAAGAGTCAAGTATTATGGTTCAATTGTGCTCTAAACAGAAACATTCATTTCAAACACATTCCTGTCTTATTAAAGAACCTGCTGTTGATTTTATAGGCTGGGCCTTTCTGCTTGTGCGGTGATAAAACTTCTCAAATGCACTTGTGATATAAGGCTTTGTAAGGTGTTAACTTTATTCAAAATCAGACTGTTCCTTCTTTAATCGGATTTTTCGATTATCGATTAACGATTTTCGATACTTATCAGAGGTATTCCAATACAATATCTATTTAAGAACACTCCCAGATACATAAAGTATATTTGTGTGAAATTTCATAAAAATCAGCTCAACTCTTTAGGAGTTCATAGGGAATGAACTAATACACACACACACACACAAAGTGTCTTTTATATATAAGTAGATTCTACTTGATAATTTTTCCTAATTTTTGATAAGAGTACTTATTGTGGCCTGAGGCTTAAATATTTCAAACAGTTTTTATTTGGTATGTGATTTTCACCTATGCTCTATACTGTATACTAAGCACTAAACAATATTCAATTGAAATAGAGTAAACTGAAAGAAACTAGTGAGGAAAGTGTTATACTAGGTAGAATTCAGTAATTTGTTTGAAAATACTTTTGAGGGGATTGTTTGCAAATGTTTGCCTTCACATGAATTCAGCCAAATTGGAATACATTTTTATGTGCATCCCACATATTACTTTTTTTTTTTTTTTTTTAAGCCTCATGGTACATCCTTCCCACATCTACATCATTTGTTGTGACACCTGTTATGTCATTTCGACTTTTGGTTTCTGTTTCGTAAAAGTCATGTTGAAAAGGAGCAGTGCATTCTGGTTATTGTTTACGTAATGGTTTCCAGTTTCTTTATAATTGAAAATTTAACAATCTTAGCCCTTTTTTACTTTTTTGGCTAAAATGAAATACTTTAGATGTGAAATATTTTAGATGTGAAATACTTTAGATGTGAAATATTTTAGATGTGAAATACTTCAGATGTGAAATATTTTAGATCTTTATCTAATACTAGACTGGGTGTCCGGTGTTGCCCGGGTGTTTGGAGGTGTGTGTTGAGCAAAAAAAAAAAAAAGTGGTAGTAGGCAGGCAGGCAGGCAGGCAGGCAGGCTCAGACCCGTACCACGAAGGAGGAAAAGCATGTGAAAAAAAAAGTGACATCTTTGCTGTTGCGTCCATCGCCAAACCGGAAGTGATGAAGGTTTAAATTAAGGCTAGTCAGTCAGAAAGGGGGGATGACTTTCGAAAATATCGGTGAAAAAAAGTGACCTCTCCTTATAGAAAAATGCCCAGTTGAGGGTGAAGAAATTGATGTTTTTAGCCAATTTTTCGATATTTGTCATCCGAAGAGTCAAGCTTCAAAACGATACTAATCTCATGAAATCTGTCACCTCTGTCGAAAGTTTTAGGTAGACATACAAACATTCATGCATTTAAATAGACAGATAAGATTTATATTATAAACTAGCGGGGGGGGGGGCACCTGGCGTGGCCCGGGTGTTTGTAGGTGTGTGTGTTGGTGGGGGGGGGGTGATCAAAACAACCCTGTTTAAAAAAAAAAAACGTTAACCGAGTGTTTGGAGGTGAAAAGAAAAAAAGTTTTAGTAGGAAAGTGGGCTTGAACCTTGAACCTTTAATGTGGAGGTGGAAACGAAATGGAAAAAACCCTGGGACCTAGCCATCTCGGCCACGAGAGAAGAGGAATGAAAAGCATCTTAATTTAACGTTTATGAAATGAAATTAACAGGTGCGAGAAACTTAAGTCGTGTAAAGTTTGACCTTGAAATATGACGCGGCTGCAAGCCAGTTTTCGCTTGTTTTATACTGAAAAGCGAAAGATACACGGGACGCTCTAAAAATCTGGAAAAAATAGTGCATGCCAGTCAGGCAAATTAAATACACACGCGATGCTTGTTCTTAAGTCGTAGATATTATCATTTAGACGTGATATAAAAGTTTTAAGAAGCAAGCCGAGCGAGAAGGCCGACGAAAAAAGCCTTTTACAAACATACACAAAAAGCGAATATTCATACATACACACATTTTCGCTTTTATATATATAGATTACAAATACTCTATTGAATCAGTATTCAGAATTCTTTTTTTTAATGTTAAGTGTTGTAACATTATGTTGAACAAAGATGGCGGCGTAGTTCAGATCAGATCCTGACTGTAATTGGCAGTAAATAAGATGGCGGCCAAGAATCAAATGCGGTCCGTGACGTATTTAGCGGTGAACTATTGAATCCAAAATTCGACAATTTTTATACTAACTTTGGAAGGTTTTCATTGGTTGTTTAGCACAGCGGGTGGTTATAAAAATGATTGGCGAATCCACTGGTCTCATACCCCCATCAGTTCGTCTGATGAGGAAGGTCTCCTAGCGGCCTCGGCTGCAGGGAGACAGGGTAGTACCAGTCAAGGATTCGTCACTTGACACTCAGCCCAACAGGTGAGGGGCCGGGAACCGGCCCAGCACCTGTTGGACTGAGATACACCGCCTGGGTAATACCTAGGAGGTCCACCCTCCCAGGCCTTGCCACCGGGCTTTCCGGTGGGGCAAGTTTATTGCTTGCTGCCTGACGCGCCCCGACCAGGGAATGCCGACGGGGTTACTCAGGCAATTTTTAAAATTGCAGGAGTGCCCCTCCTTTAGGGGAGCCTGCGGGTATCCCACTTTCCAGGCCTTGTGCCAAATAATGCTGATGTGGGCAGCATTTAAATAAATACCCCCATCAGTTCGTCTGATGAGGAAGGTCTCCTAGCGGCCTCGGCTGCAGGGAGACAGGGTAGTACAAGTCAAGGATTCGTCACTTGACACTCAGCCCAACAGGTGAGGAGCCGGGAACCGGCCCAGCACCTGTTGGACTGAGGTACACCGCCTGGGTAATACCTAGGAGGTCCACCCTCCCAGGCCTTGCCACCGGGCTTTCCGGTGGGGCAAGTTTATTGCTTGCTGCCTGAGGCGCCCCGAGCGGGGAATGCCGACGGGGTTACTCCGGCAATTTTTAAAATTACAGGAGTGCCCCTTCTTTAGGGGAGCCTGCGGGGTTCCCACTTTCCGGCCTTGTGCTACATATTGCTGATGTGGGCAGCAATTAAATATATACCCCAAATAGTAGTCAAAAACAGTTTACACACCCTCTTTTTTGATATAATGGAAAAATCCTTTTGGATTCAATTTTGGTTTGATTTGAGCAAAGGAAAGAAAAATAAAATAAATAAATAAAAATAAAAATAAACAAGTAAATGAACAAATAAAAATAAACCAATAAAATAATTGTTTTTTTTGGGGGGGGGGGGGGAATTTGTCTTTATTCTCATTGGCCAAAAAGAATTATTAATATATTGGTATAATGTGTGCAAAAAGAAGTCATTTTTTTTTTTAATCACATTAAGTTTTTTTTTTTTTGATACATATAAAAATAAACACTTTTCAAATATATATAAACATATGCACAAAAATTCACAAATATACATTTTTTTTCTTTTGTTTTTAACAAATCTTTGCCAAAATAAAAAGATAAAAAAGAAAAAAATTCTTTGACAAAAAGGAAATTTACAAAGAAAAAGTTTTAATAAATGAGTTTTTTTTTTTTTTCTTAACAAAAACTGGAAACATTATGTTAGGTATTAGTTGGTTAATTTGGTTAGTAAGGTAGAAATAGTCGAAGTTTAACGTCGTGCCCGGGACAATTTACAATTTTTTTTTTTTTTTTGTGATTTTGACTGTTCATGCTTCTCTTTTTGGGTTTCTGAAAAGAGATTTATTCATAATTAGATTCCAAAAAGTTTGGTTATAAAATTTTATTCTTTATATAGGTTTAGTGAAAACGTCGGCTATATTATTTTCAGACGTCACATAAGAGTGATAGATTTTTAAATTATTTCATCCCTTATAAAATGATATCTGATATCAATATGCTTCGACCTTTGATTAATCATAGAATTATTTGCTAATAAGATACTGCTCTAATTATCACAATGAATTACTATAGGTTTTTTTACTTAGATCTGGTTTTAAAATAGATTTTAGAAGGGTGTTCAGAAAAATTGTCTCCTGCGCGGAATGGGTAAGGGCCACATATTCTGCTTCACAAGTAGAAAGGGCAACAATTTGTTGCTTTTTAGTTTTCTAAGAGATCATAGGTCCAGTCTTTGACAGTCTAAAACAATACCCCACTATACTCTTTCTATCCTCAGAGTTACCCCAATCTGAATCTGAAAATCCTTCTAAATTTAGAGGATATGTAGACTTTTTAAATATTAAAGATTGTTTCTTGGTTCCTTTTAGGTAACGAAGGATTTGTTTTACACAATTAAGGTCCTTAATTGTCGGTTTCGATAAGTTTTGAGATAGCTTTGTTACAGTGTAACATATGCCAGGCCTAGTTGCGGTCATCAAGTAGATGAGGCTCCCTACCATTTCCCTGTATATTCGATTATCTATGGATTTTATTTTGGTCCCTATATTTTTATTTATGTCCATTTCAACGGGAGTTGAATGCGGTTTGCAATCTTGCATTCCGAACTTGAGCAGAATTTTTTCAATGTATCATGATTGGTTCATAGTTATAGTTTCATTTTCACAGGTAAATTTTATACCAAGGAACCATGACAGTCGTCCAAGATCGGCCATTTTAAATTTTTTATTTAATTTATTCTTAACATCTTTTAAAGTGCTGTCGCAGTTTGAGGCGAGTAATATATCGTTAACCCAAAAAAAACAAAATCAACAATTTATTACCTATATTTTTGGCATACATGCATGTGTCTGCGGGACATTGCTTTGAATTCCTGTTCTATTAAATAATTATGGAGTGTTAAATCCCAATTGTGTGCACTTTTTTTTAGTTCCTATAACGATTTATTTAATTTCCACACCCAATTTTTATTTTTCATTTTAAATCCCTCTGAAGGATAAATATAGATTTCACAGTCAATCAGAGCATTTAAATAAGCATTTTTACATCCATTTGATGCATTTTTAAATTATATTGAGCGGCAAGTTGTAATAAAATTCTAATTGTCGTTAAATTTGTCGTTGGTGAAAATGTTGCAAAATATTCCACTCCAGAAATTTGTGAAAAACCTTTTGCAACAAATCTTGCTTTAAAAGTTTCACTGCCAGAAGGTGTGATTTTTTGGAAAAAACACAGCATGAAGAAATTATAGTTTTATCTGTTGGTTTTGCCACTATTTCGTACGTGTTATTTTCAGATAAAGCTTTCAATTCGGATATCATAGCTTGTTCCCATTCTTGTTAATTTTCTGAATTAATCGCCTCATTATAACTTTCCGGTGCGCTGTTTAATGAGTAACAGTAATCCACTACGTAATCTTGTATCTTTTCAATTTGTAAGAAGCCTGGCCTTTTTCGCTCCCTTATTGGGTATTGACATGTCTGGTTAATATTTTCGTCAGAAGTTCTACTGTAATTGTCGTCGTTATTAATATTTTCATCGTGATCAATTAAGATGCTAGGTAATATTTCACGTTTTTCATCCACTGGATCGCCATTTTTTAAATTTAATGCATCATTGAATTTTACACATCTAACCCTTTTCATAGCATTTTGGGTTAGAAAGTAGATTAAATATGCCGGACTGTTTTTATTGTCCATTTTAGGTTTTACACCGCAAAACACTTCATACAGCATTTTGCCTAGTCTTTTATTGAATGATCTATTTCTGATATATGTTGCTGCCATTAAAGCATAAGTCCATAAACTATGCGCTAATTTCGATTCGATAAGTAGGCATCTTGTCATCTCAAAAAGGGTTCGCTATGCTCTTTCAGCGGTGCCATTTTGGAAGGGGGAATACGGCGCAGATTTCTTGTGTTTAATATGGTGGTTAATTGATAGAAGTTCAAAGTTTTTACTAGTAAATTCAGTCCCATTGTCTGAGCGAATACATTTTACTGAACCGTACGGGGCAATATCAACTAAATATTTCTTAGTGACGAGGATAGTGTCGGATTTGTTTTTTAGAAAATAAACTAGAATTAAACTGGAAAAATCATCAATAAAGTTCAAAATGTACGTTAGATTATTTCTCCCCATCGGGCTGATCGGACCTGCTAAGTCACAATGCACAAGTGAGAGAATTTTCGTAACTTTTTTGTCTGGTGTTCGGCTTATATATTTTGTCATTTTCCCCTGTGCACACACATCACAATTTGGGAGATCGTATGAAGGTATTATTTTCATGCCTTCGACTACATTTGGTAATTTTTTAATATCAGCTGTATTGCAGTGTCCTAGAATTTTATGCCAGGTTTCCAAGTTGTGACAGGCAGTTTTTGAGGGAACCATACTTTTTAAATAATATAGTCGGCCATTTTCTTTAATGTCAAATACAGTTCCATTGGGGTATGTCAATTTTGATGTATTTTGGCCAAATTGTATATTCGCGCCTTGTTTAATTGCAGCCTGCACTGAAAATATGTTTTGTCTAAATGTAGGTATGAACAGAGCATTTTTTAGAATACAGTTACAGATTTCGCCTTTATTATTTTTGAGGTATATTTTAGCATTGCCTCTTTTCAAGACTATATCATTTATTTGACTACCGTCGGCAAGTTCAACAAAATGACTTTGAGGATTAAAGTTTGAATCAAAATTAATAAAATCAGATTCCTTGGTGATAACGTGCGCTGTAGCACCACAGTCTACAAGGAGGTTTTTACCGTTTGTGGTATTGTCAAAGTTACATGTGAATAGAAATATATGTTCTTCCTCAAAGTTCTCAACGTTTTTTTATGGAGTCCATTTTAGAGTGTTTATATAAACATTGGAAACTTTTGTGGTTGGGTCGTCCAAAATTATAGCAGATAACTTTATTCTTTTTCTTGGGAAAATTACTTTTGGAGAATACGTTGCGGTGAGGTGCGTAATTTGGTGGTGTCTGCTTTCGACAAGCATTTTTGAACTTCATAATATTGCTGGAGTTATTATTGTCCACGAGCATACGATTAGTCTCTTCGTAAGTGCGCAATGCCACTTTAAATTCGCTGAAATTTATGGGTTTGTTTTTTTGCGTTGTAACAGTTGTAAATGGTTTAAAATCGGCTGGAAGTCCCTTGACGATCATTGATATCAACAAGTTATCGCTTATTATTTCACCTGAGAGTTTTAAGGCATTGGCGGTTGTTTCTGCCCTTATAATGTAATCGGTAATAGTTTCATCCTCATTACATTCCAGGGACGTTAGTTCTGTATATAGTGATATAATTTTTGATTTCCCTTTTGATAAATAATGTTCTCTTAATATGTTCAACACTTTCCGTCCGTCATCCAATGCATCTCTTATAATCAGAGACAGATTTCTATCATCTAAGCATTGAATCAGTTCTGCAAAAACAGTTGCATTCTTTTCGAGAAATTCAGGGTCGTTAGGATTCTCTGTTGGAGATTGTATCACTTTGTGTAGTTTTCGAATCTTTAGATATCCCAGAAATTTTACCTGCCACAATTCGAATTTAGATTCCGATCCGTCAAAGAAAAGACGATGGCTGGGCGCATAACCTGTTAAGTGTTGTGACATTATGTTGAACAAAGATGACGGGGTAGTTCAGATCAGATCCTGCCTGTAATTGGCAGTAACCAAGATGGCGGCCAAAAATCAAATGCGGTCTGTGACATATTTAGTGGCGAACTGATTGAATCCAAATTCAACAACTTTTATACTAACTTTGGAAGGTTTTCATTGGTTGTTTAGCACAGCCGGTGGTTACAAAAATGATTGAAAAATCCACTGGTCTCATACCCCCAAATAGTAGTCAAAAACAGTTTACATTTAATGTTCTTTTTGTTTTAAGCATTTCAAAGTAAAGACTATTTTTTATTATATAAAACTATTCTGAAAAGAAAAAGTTTCAAAGTAAAAAGTAAAAAATGCATTTTTTATCAAAATAAAACATCCTGAAAAAAAAAAAGCATTTCAAAGTAAAGACTATTTTTCATGTAAACTTTTAAAATTAAACATAATCGCTAATCCAAAACTACTTTTCCTTGGTATACACAGGCATGCCTTTTGCTAAACAGAAAGCAGAAGCCAATATGACAAGTTCTTTTTTAATTTAACCAAATTATACTTTTGAAGCAGCAACTTTATGGCAACCTACCTGCCATATCTACTACCATCAAGGAGCGACATCTCCAACTTGCTGGTCACTGCCAGAGGAGCAAGCAAGAGTTGGTGAGAAATGTATTACTGTAGACTCCATGGCACAAGCGCACAAGCATAGGCTGACATAGATCCACGTATATCCAGCAAATTACACATGACACTAACTGTGATCTTGAAGGCCTGTGGCAGCTAATGGAAGACAGGAAAATCTGGAGAGAGAGTCAGATTGGTCCGGGCAAGGAGCCTGACCAGATAGATAGATACTTACGATTCACATGCAAATGACGAATCTTTCTGCTCCCAGGCTATCATATATATCAATCTAATAAAATTGTGGTATCTGGTGGCATGTTTTTATTATGGGAATTAATGTAGTTGCATCTCTTGCTGGCAATGTCACAACCGCCTCCTCCCAGATTTTGTGACCTTATAGCCACCAAACACCCACAGTTGTCATGTCACATGCCACTGTTATGTTATCTGCAAGAAAATAAACTCATCTAGTTTTTGAAAGACCATCTTTTCCCTTTCAACTATTTGTAGACGTCACAAAAAAATATAAATGTTCACATTGAACTCCCCAACATACATTCTCAAATCTGTTTACGATCTGTTCAACTCTTTATCATGGTGTATGCTATTTTCTCACACAACCAAAAATAAATAAATTTCACTCTGTCCTTTAATTTTATTCTTGTGTTAAAAAAATAAAAAAAACTTGTGCTTAATGTCTTACAAGGAAACTTCAAACATTGCCAAACAAAGCCATCATTGTTAGTTCTATTCATCAATTTCATGTTACTGACAGGCATATCTCTGAACTTCACAGAAGTTTGTAATTGCAAAATGTCTATCAGCTTTGCCAAATCCCTAATTATAATTGATTAAAAAAGAGCTTTAAAATTAATTTGTCAAAGTCGATTTTAGTAGAAATTGATTTATCTCCCCTTTTCTGGTTTTTATGTAACTTATGTAAATTAACTAAGCAGGTGGAGGGGGGGGGGCAGCGTTTCCCAGTCGTAAAATACGGTTAAATAATAATAAAAAAAACAGGACTTGGGTGCCATCAGCCAGAAGTGAAACTGAAAGTAAAATATTGTAAGAAAAAAAAAAAATGAAAAAGAAAAAAAAATGCTGTGGTGGACATGAACTTGCAAAAGTTAAGTTTGTAAGCGAACACGTTATCAACCACACTACGATGACACAGATGTTATGATTTTGCAAATTTAGCTTTTTAAACTGAAAGAATGAAACGACCGTTCGTGCAGACACAATTAACAAAGCGTCAAAAGCAAGGTTTTTAACCCTGACCCCCACTTCAAACAAAACAACATTTTACATGAAATAATTGACGATTTTTTCTAATTTTTCGATATTAGGTGTCCGAGAGATCACTCGTTCTGACAATACCACGTTTGTGCCGCTTCGATGCAGATGACAAAAGTTTTTAGCACACACACACACACACACAGATATTTGCCTTTTATATAATAGAAGGTATAAAATGGGTCCAGTTTAATATAGAATCAGATATATATGAAAATAAAAATTTTTTTTATTTTTTTATTAAAATTCTAGTTGATAATTTTTTATTATGTATATATCTATTTTTGCCTGATATTAAGTATATCAAATAGTTTTCATGTTATTTTATTTTGAACTACCATATTTCACTTGTGCATTAATGGAAACACGCACCAAAAATGTTTTTGAAAATAAGGAAGTTATCTCAGTCTGCCATCCAATGAAACTTCCTGATGTTGTGAATATGGGTTTTTAGAAATAGAGAAAGATTTCCATGAAAATTTAAATGTAATCATATTTTGCCAAATGTTGAATCATATATTTATTAAATAAATTTTATTTCTAATATGCCCCCTTCCCCCTTCAAAAAAAAGTTTCAAATTAAAAAAAAAAAAAAAAATCTGTTTCATGGTACCAAATCAAATAATTTTAAGTAATCCTTTCATAAGAAATAGCTGTGTATACAGTATTTGAATAGAACCAACATTTGACAAACTCAGCCTAAAAATTAGGTTAGGATTAGTTCATGGTTAAAAAAACAGTTTGGCTCAACAACTTTAGAAGTACAGGTAATTAAGAATTTGTGTTGATAGTGTACAGGGTGGAACGATAAATTTGTCACCCTACCCTACTAATTTGTCACACTACAGCTTTATTTCAAAAATCAATTTAGGTAACTTGATTATGTAATAGAGCTGACATCTATTCAATGTAGCTGCCTTTACCTGATGGCACCACTCTCATCAGCACATCCAGGTACACTTTGGATAAAAAAAATGCATTTTAAGTAAAAACATTTATGTAATTACATGTCATTACAGAAAATTAGAAAAAAATGATCGCATACAAGATCTACTAGAACAAAAAATAGTTATAGCAAATCTTGTATGCGATCATTTTTCAAAAAAAAAAAATAAAATATTTTAATCGATCTGCCATTATTCTCATTTGAAATAGTTAAAGTGAAAACAAGGGAGATAAGTCAGTTTGTCATACAGAATTTACTGCAATAAACTAAACCAAACTGTTTTGTTCGATAAATTTTATTTTGTTTTTTTAATTATTCTTGTACTCTATAATTTTTTGTCATTTTTACTAATTTCAAAATGACACATAATCACACAAGTGTTTTTAGCTAAAATGCATTCATTATAATTTAATAATTAATAATAATAATAATTTAATAAATATATAAATCTATATATCTATAAAAGTGAACATGTCTGTGTGTGTGTGTGTGTGTGTCTGTGTACATTTCCCTACGCAATAACTCTGTCAATTTTTAGTCTACAGACTCGAAATTTGATATACAGGGTACTGATATTTGGGAAAATGGATGTGATCGGTTTTTGGCCAGAAATTTGGCGATTAAGTGGTCAAAGTTCAACGATTTGACCTTTGAGAACTCTACCAAACTCCTCCGACAATTTTGGGTCTACGCACTTGGAATTTTAGATATAGGTTCCTTGGACATGGATCTAACTTAACTTGATTTGAGCCCAAAACAATAAATGTTAAGGGGTCATAATAGGGGTCAAAGTTAAAAAAATTGACCGTTTTGTTTTTTTTTTTACTCAGCATACATCTCCAAACACCCGGGCAACGCCGGGCTGAATGCTAGTTTTTGACACAATAAAAACTTTGTCTAGTCACTTATAATAATCTTATTTATTTAACCCTGTGTTAGTCACCTGGATGTTCCAAACATGGTTAGTCCTATGAGGTGTTTATACACCCCAATACAAAAATGCTTATAATGTTATTATTTTGTAAAATATAGTTATTATCCTGCTGGTTCAAGACATATCTACAGCCCCTGTTAAACAGTTTGAATCACTTGTATGTTGTTGATATTAATAGAAAATAATACAAAATCTATAAAAGTGAAATTGTCTGTTTGTATGTGTCTGTGTGTGTACATTTCCCTAACAAACTACTCTAGAGACTAGACTCGAGATTTTACATAAGGTGTATTGAGATTTGGGAAAATCTTTTTAATCAGTTTTTGGACAGAAATTTGGCTGTCAAGAGATCAAAGTTCAACGATTTGACCTTTGAAAACTCTACCAAACACCTCCGCAAATTTTGGGTCTAAACACTTGAAATTTTAGATATAGGTTACTTGGACAGAAGTCAAACTTTTTAATATATATATATATATATATATATATATATGCACATAAAGTTATGAACAGTGCATAAGGCCCAAGTAAAGCCAAGCTGAACTGTTTGTAAATTATAAAACTAAGAAAAAAATTAAGATATTACATTTTTTTTTTTATTATTACATTTTTACCCCAAAACAAGGCACATTGCCACTTTGATATAGGGGGCTACTATCAAGGACATAAGCTACAAGGCTACTATTTGGGGAGTTGGACAGCAAGATGTCGGTTCACGTTACACTTGAACTTCTGCATGTCAGTAGTTAGGGAAGCAGGAACCCGGAAGTGAATTCCAAAGTCTAGCGGTTCTAGGGAAGATACATTCACTACACTCATAGTTACAAGACTGAAAAAGTAATGAATTGTAAATAAAATAATAATCCCAATTAAAACTTATGATAAATAAAATACCAAAACATAATAATTCTAAATCAAATATTGCAGAGTAGCCTAATGATACATAATATGTGCTTGTATCTACAAATTGTCATTCCCACTGGAAAAATACAAAAATATATAAATCATACCTATGTTAATCAGCTGGAGTGGCTGGACACTCCTGAAGGAAAAAGCGACGCCTACCTGCAAGGAAAACTGAGATTCAACTGTGCCACACTGTGTGTACTATACCCCCACTGAGAGGGAGGAAAAGAAATAAGTTGCCAACTATGAATTATGAGCACTTAAGAAAAATTGGGGTGACAAAATACCCCATCGGACTAATGCAGAGTTATTATCTTGATTTCTTTTAAAACTCAATTTCTATAAATAAAGAAAATGGTAAGTTAGAATTATGTAGGTAATCATTTAGCTTAATATCATAACTGAATAAAAACTTTGAAGTTTTTAAGAAATTTCTCAAAAATTGCAACCATACATAAAAATTTCTTTTAAATGAAATAATTTGAAGTAAAAAACAAAAATATATATATATATATATATATGGTGCTTTTTCCATGGTTATACCTAAATTAAATATGTACGTCATCAAAAAATATCAAGAAAACTTTATGATGTACTTATGAGGGAAAATATATTGCTTCTGCAGTTTATGGACCATGCTATTTTTTAGATAGGATTTTCAAGTTGAATCCAATTTTTTACAGTATCTTTTGCTTATTAAACTGTTAGGAAAAAGTACAGAATAGTTAACAAGTTTTTTTTTTTTTTTTTTTTTTTTTTTTTTTACAAAGGCATCACCACATTATCAAGGCCCAGAGGCCACTCAAGGATAAGGGTTAAAGAGTGTACAGTAGAAGTTGGTCAATATAGTAATCATTAGTAATGAAAATTTGGTAAATTTAATAACTTATATGGAACGGCTCATCAAGAACTTATTTACCTTAGACTTGAACACAACCATATTGTAGTCAGCCGGAAAGCAGGAAAACGGAAGACAATTCCACAGGCGTGCAGTTCTAAGAAAGAAGCTTTGTTCATGGAATCTATGTTTAGGTTTAGGCACAGATAAAGAGTGGGGGAAATTATTGATAGTGTTTACAGCTAGACGAGTGTTTCTTGTGAAAGTTTGGCGAGGGGGGACCATAGATTGAAGCTCAGTTGAACACTTTCCATGAAAATAACGATACATCAGAGACAAACTCGCAACATCTCTTCTGTGAGATAGAGGTTGTAAGGAGGAGAAAAGGACATCTCCTACGAGGCTACGAAGTCTATTTTGAACTCTATCAAGGCAGGACAAGTCCTTTCTAGCAGCTCCTGCCCAGATGTGGCAACAGTATTCCATCCTTGGACGTACCTGGCTCTTATATAGATAGAGAATAGCATCAGCAGTGAGATATCTACTGGATCGATAGAAAGATCCCACCATTTTTCCAGCGGCCTTGGCAACAGATTTGATATACGTGTTCCATTTAAGATCAGGAGTAATGGTCAAGCCCAGAAGCTTGTCAAAACTTGAGGCCTCCTGAAGACGAGAGCCATTCATTTCAATTGATGACAAATGTGGATTAAAATGTTGATGATGTAAAGAGAGAAGCTTGGTTTTAGATGCATTAAAAGTAACCAGCCACTCCTTTCCCCATAGTACTACATGCTCAAGATCAGAGGAGAGAGAATTGGAGAGTACTTGCTCGTTTACTGTCTTAGATGTGGTACCATAAATGGTAGTGTCATCAGCATAAATGTCTACAAATGATGTAAGGATATGATTTGGAAGATCATTAATGTAGATCAGGAAAAGAGTTGGGCCCAGGATGGATCCCTGAGGGACACCGGCATTAATACTGTGAGCTTCTGATTTTTGCCCCTCAACTACTACTCTTATGAACCTATCAGAAAGAAATGATTTAATAATTGAGAAGACTTTTCCAGCTATACCATAGCTAGCGATCTTATGAAGTAAACCTTTATGCCATACCCTATCAAAGGCTTTAGATATGTCAAGAGCAATTGCCCTAGAAAGATTGCCACCGTCGAGAGATTTGCTAATCCTATGCGATATAACTGTAAGGACATCTGCTGTAGATCTAGCAGAACGGAAACCATATTGAGTGTCACTAAGAAGGTTATTTTTGTTGAGATGTTTGATTACTTCTGTATTTAACACAGATTCTAGCAACTTACTCATGACGCACAGGAGACTTATTGGCCTGTACTGAGAGGGGGATGAGCGATCACCTGAATTCTTAAATACAGGGCATACTGATGAGATTTTCCAGGGAGATGGGAAACTATTCTCCTTAAGACAACGTTTAAACAGTTTTGTAAGTATGGGCGCTAGTTCAGGTTGAAGTTTTTTGAGTACTATAATTGGAATACCATCAGGGCCAGTTGCTTTACTGGAATCAAGGTTTTTGATTAGCTTGGCAACATCACGTACAGATATACGTATATCACATAGCGTGTTTTCTGATACAGGAGGAAATATTGGGGGTTGGCGGTCTTGGTCGCAAAGGGTAGAATTAGCTGCAAAGTTCTTGACAAAGAGTTTGGCTTTGTCTGATGCTGACGAGATTACCTCAGGTCCATTGATAATAGTTGGGATGGAGCACACGCTTCTGTTCAGGATTCTGTTTGCTATTTGCCAAAACTGGTGGGAACCAAGCCGCTGCTCAGCTACTTTGGACTTAACAGATTGAGCATACAACTCTCTTGCGTTCCTTATTACTTTCTTACAATGGTTGCTGGCAGTCCTGAAAACGGCTTTAGTTTCCATACATCTATTACGTTTGAAGCAGTGGAAAAAGTGATTTCTGTGCGCAATGGCAGCAGCACATTCTGGAGAGAACCATGGCTGGCTGTTAGGTTTTTGCTGAAACTTTTTAGAGGGTATGAAATGGTCAATACCTACAATTAACCATTCAGTTAGGTCTAATACTATAGAGGACACATCCTTTTTAAACATGGAATGCAGAGGTAGATCAGATATAAATGTACGGAAGCTATCCCAGTCAGCCTTAGTGTATCGATATACTGTACGATGAAGTGGTACGTCTGGGGACTTATTACATTTCATTTTTATCTTAATTGATACAACAGAGTGGTCGGAAGATCCAAGAGGCGACAGAACAGAAACTGAACATAGTTCAGGGCAAGTTGTGAGAAAAAGGTCTAGTAGGCTCGCATACTGGCCATCATTATCGGGCACACGGGTAGGTTCCTGAACAATCTGAGTGAGGTCATAGGCAATGGAGAAATCATGACAGAACCTCCCCTCATCATCGGTCTTGTTTGAGTGGGTCAACCATTCGACGTTGTGAACATTGAAGTCTCCACATACGTGAATGTTAGCTGAAGGATAAGTAGAAAGGACTTGGTCAATTTTCTCAGATATGCTTTGAAAGATAGTAACTCCGCTGTTGTGGGGGCGATAGAGAGTAAATATAAATGCAGTAGTGTGAGCTAAAGCAACCCGGAAGCACATATAGGGTAAGTTAGGATCTTCCCTGGAGATGTCCCTCCCACATGGAAAGCTATCTTTAATATAGGCACATATTCCATGCCCATGGCGATCTTGGGGGTCAGATTTAGAAGTTAAGTTAGAGTATCCTGTAATTGCAAACTCATCTAGGGAAATAGCCTGTCCAATGCCAGTTTCACTTAAAAATAAAAGGTCTGGTTTAGTCTCCTGTAATTGGGTTTCAACCTCTGGAAGGTTAGAACGTAGACCCCTGATGTTGGAGAAGCAGACATGGTAGTAGGGGTCTACGTTGGAAGTTGGAGAACCGGGTTTAATCGTGTATTTTTTCTTGAAACTTATGATGAAATTTTGGAATTTGTGGACTAGGTCGACAGATTTACTTAGAGCAGGACAGAGAGGGGAAACTAAGAGAGAAAAAGAAACGAAGAATTTTTTTTTTTTTTTTGTACCACATGATAAGGTAAAGCCGTAACAATTACCCACTAGTATGGCATCGAGAGGCCCCACCAGAAGCTACTGCATGGTCCAGATTCCATTCACCAAATGGCAATACAGCAGCCCCAGTACTTTGCACCTGCTGATAGGACAGCCTCCTTAGTGGTTAATCCAAGGTTCGGGTCCCTGACTATCAGGCGGATAACGTCAGCCCAGACAAAACGTTTACCTCCAGCACCCTTACTAGTGACATGGCTACAAGGATAGACATAGAAAAGAATGGATTTCTAAATAATGTTACTCACGCATGATTCGTAAACTGCAGAAATACTGAAAATAAACAGTTCACCAACCGAAACACATTAAGCAACAGAAGATAAGGAGAGAAAATACAGTGACTGACAGAGGATGGGTTAAAGATAATTGATAAGACAGAATTACCCGGAAAGTACAAATGTTGGTGTCTGCAATTTAGTCTGTACTCTCAAATATTGTAGCCATTGTAGATGTATGAAGTACCATTGACACGAGTAGAAGAGTTTGAAGAAAGGCATCAAGTATACATAAAGAAGTAGTTGGAACTGCCAAGAATGTTGAACAACTCAGCATTATTTGGAAGTTAGGGACAGTTGAAGTTACCTATTGCATCAATTGTTGAGGAGTACAAGGTGTCAAGAACAAGGACAGGCATGATGCTTTGTTTCTTTAATAAACAAGAAATTAAAGATTATTTAACTGAAATAAACAGTGGAAGGCAAAAGAAGCGATGGAAACAATTATTAACATTTTAAAGCAAGCGGAAATGGTTGGTGCTGTACAGGATACAAGTGAAGGACTAGGTATGCAGATTTTTAAACTTTTCTGCATGATTAATCTAAGACAAGAGATTCTGTTGCCAAGTAAGATAAGGAATAAAGAACAGAAAAAATAAGTTATCTACATCTGGTCAACAAGTGTGTTCGTTGGGAAGACTGTGTGGTGAACCAGAAGATTGGATGGAAAGAGATCTGGGCTTCGGAACGAGCAAGAACTTTGTTCCTAATTAAATCAACATACAATGCGATCTTTTTCCCAGTGAATCTTGTATGACGGTAAGTAGACAATGATGCTAAATGCAGACATGGAAAAAGAGGAACTCTTAAACATATTCTGTCCAATTGTGACTTGGCATTAAATCGATAGACATGATGGCATAACCAAGCCTTGAAAGTCATAAAAAAAACTATTACATCAGAAAGTAGAGGTTAACAACACCAAAAAATAAAGATTAAGAATTTGAAGTTTCATAGAACTGGGACAACGTAGATAGTGAAAAATCACTCAAGGATACAGTTAAGTGATGAAAGATGGCAAAGAATGGAATTTGGCAGCATACGTCCAGATTACATTAGTATTCCCACTGATCCTTACAAAGCAAAGCTTAGACTTTATCGTGTGGAGTGAGGAAAAGAAGGTTGGAATTATGTTGGAGTCGACTGAACCCTAGGAGGATAATTTTGCAGCTGCAGAAAATATAAGTGATATGATGATCTACTGATTGAGTGCCAGGAAAAGAGATGGAATATGGAATATTATCATGGAGCTGTGTGAGTTCAAAGATGTGTTGAGCAAAAGCTAATCAACATACTGTGACATTATTTTTGTTGTAGAAACACAGAAGTAAAAACAAAACTATGTGACAGACATGCAGGAAGCAGAGGAGAAGGCATCTTATCGAATCTGATTCAAAAGAAATATTGAGTGTTGTTTACACTAGTACCAATATGACTTCTGGTTTGGGGGTTCGCAGTCACTTCAGAAATGCAGTAGGGGAGTACCTTCTCTACCACCAATAGCAATGGCCAAGAACACATTGCCTGAAAGTACTTCTTTTAAACTCCTCGGCCTAACGTTTACAGGGAATATGAACTGGAATAGATACATTGAGAGCATTGCCAAGGCTGCTGCAAGGAAGGTTGGCTCCCTCTACCGTGCTAGAAAACTACTTACGCCTGCCAGTATCCTATACCTCTATAAGGCAACCATTCGCCCATGTATGGAGTACTGTTGTCACATCTGGGCTGGTGCATCTGCTGCTTGTCTCTCGCTCCTGGACAGGGTTCAAAAAAGAGTCGCAAACCTGATAGGTCCTGAACTGTCATCTGGGCTTCAACCTCTGTCCCATCGACGAGATGTTGCATCCCTCTGCCTGTTCTACAAATACTTTAATGGTGAATGCTCTGACGAACTGCAAACACTTGTACCTCCCCGACGTAACTACCCCCGACAAACCCGACAAGCTACTAAGTCTCATCCCTTTACAGTGGAGATCCCTAGGTGCAAGAAAGCCTTTTACTCCAATAGTTTCTTCCCCAGAACTGCGGGTCTTTGGAACTCCCTTCCGGGATTCTGCTTTCCCAACTGCAATGATATGCAGAAGTTCAAGTGTAATGTTAACAAACATCTTTCTACTCTTCTCCCTTCATAATGACCCCGCTAATTAATTCCCTAATAGTAGCCCCCTGCTTCAAAGTGGCACTGTGCCTTGTTTGGGGTGAAAATTGAATAAAAAAAAAAAAAAAAAAAAAAAAAAAAAAGGGTCTGAAACTGCAAAGTGGTTCCTCCTGATGGTTATGGTACCGGATCCGCTTGTAGAGCTGTTAGCTGCTGTGTACAGTGCATACAAATAACTATTAAATTTTAGCTGTATGTGGAATATTGCTGTCATCATAATGACAATTTTTTTTTGCCTTCAAACAAATAAAAAAGGTTGACTAACTTCGCCCCAAATTTAAATTAATCTCCCTCCATTTTAATAACGATGCCAAAAATAGCAGCTAAAGGTTGAATTTATTTTATAAGATCAAAATTACTGGATAAATTTCTGTAATTTTTAATGAATGGTATTTATTTTCCCCTCACAAGTAAGTACATCATAAAGGTTTCTTGCTATTTTTTTTAATATCCATATTCAATTTAGGTATAATCATGGAGAAGGGGAAAAAATAAAATCTCCAAATTAATTGCAAGAAAGCTTTAAAATTATAATGGATACATTTAGTTATCATTAACAAAAGAAAAAAGTGGTTAAAAAGCAAATATGCAACAAATAACTGTTACCAAAGGCTAAACAAATTACTCTTTTACCCACTTGGATAAGTTCTTTTGTGTTTTAACATATTTTTTAAGTGTTTTTTGTTCAAAAGCAAACCGCATGTCCACTCTTTTCAGGTAGAAAAAAAAAAAAAAAAAAAAAAAAATTAAAAACAACAACAACCCTATGAGAACCCTTCAATCGTATAAAAAAAAAAATAATCGAAAATCAAACATTTTTTTTACCCCCTTTTTTTTGGTGAGGGGTTGATTCTGTTCACCATATAGTTAAACATAACCGAAATAAGTATAAAAAATATATGACAAGATATTTTTTATGAAAATAATTTATGACAAAAAGAATTTTATCTTTAAAAAAAGACTCATACGATACAATCTTCATTTGTTGCATTTGTTATTGCTGCTTTTCAGTTGTTTCTCTAACTCATTTACAGAAAGAGTCAAGCTTGCCATGTGTCTGGATGTAAACAAGTACCGTATTTGTTTGCAGTCAGTTTTTATATGATCAAATAAGGAAAGTACATATCGAAAGAAACAATTGGCTTTAAAAAGTGCGCAAGCACAATTTTAGCAATTATCAACATGTTTTAGTAAATTGTAGTTTATTTGTTCTCTTCAGTCCAACATTGGTATTTTAAAGTAGTTTTTCTTTTGGTAAAAATTGCAATATAGTTAACAGTTGTGGAAGGGCAAACAAATAAAATAAAAATTACCTACATCAAATGCATTAATATTTAATTATCTACCAACTTGTATTCTTATAGTGTGCTGAAACTAATTTTTTTTTGTTTGTTATCGTTACATTACACCCAAAACGGTTAACTAGTAAGATTCATGCTGAAAAGATAGTAATAATAATAAAAATACTAACAACACTATGGAAAATCCTACATTCAAAAAACCTTGTAAAACCTTAAGCTAATACTTCGATTGACACATTTTATTTCGACAAGTCGCATGATCATACAAACGGCATTTGTGCAATTTAATATACCCTGATAAATTTAGAAAGCCATTCTTAACACGGGGAGGGAGATCTTTGTTAACTCTTTCAGTAATCCAGCATATTAACCGATTTTAATCAGCAGGAGCTTAGAATGATGTTCAAGTAGACGGTGATAGCTTGATTCTAGTCCCCCTAATGAAAATGTTTATTTACTTTTATGAATGTATACCATGTTTTTTTTTGTTTTTTTTGGGGGTAGGGTCAAATATTTTTACACTTTAGATATAGCCAGATATTTTTATTTTGTAAATTGTACTTGTGGTCCACCCCAAAGTGGTTAGCCAGGGTATTATATGCTCGCCAGCCATCAGTTATAATAATGTGTGTTCCTGGTTAACTTTCACCAATGTCAACAGAATTGTCAATTAAGCACATGCTACAAAAAAGATTATACCAGATAGAGAGACTTCGTGAACACACACTTGTCTCCTTTGTGACATAGACCATCAATAAATCAAAGTAAAGGACACACAATAGATGGTTAAGGGGGTAGCAGATTTGCCGTTTAGGTGTACAAATATTCTCAAACTCTATAATCATTTAAAGAGACTCTTTACGTTCGACACCGGTATCACTTAATGTAAAGATTTCTAATTTACCCATAAACAAAATTCTGTTTACATTGTAAAAAAATAAAAATAAAAGAGGAGTGATGTACTGATGTTTACATTAGGTGAGTTCAACCGTCGGGGGGGGGGGGGATAAAGGAACCAACATAGTGAAGCAAAGCATGGCAAATGGTATTATGGTTAAAGAGGTTGAAGGTTGTTTAAAACCTATAAAAGAGGTTCTTTCATTCTCTCCTAAGTCGAATTTTAGTTATTGTGGCGACTAGATTAGGCCGTTTGTTGACTTGCTCCGACTTTTTCATACTGTTATTAGACCCGGTAGAGTATTTCTTTTTTTTAACCTTAACGTTTGCCTGCTCGCCTTGGAGTGTCGCTCTTCAGCCCCTCCCTACCCCCTCGTAAAATTCGAATTTAACTTGAAAATACAATCTTAAAAAATATCACGGTAACATAAGCACCAAAAAATTTTGGCAGATTTGCCGTTTAGTTGTACAAATATTTTCGGGCGCTTATGTCAACGGATCATTAAATCTAAGGGAGATAACCAGCATAGAATAGCAAAAATAAGCATATTTTGCAAGATATAATTTGGGACGCTGAAATAATCAGTAGAACAAAAGAATGTTAAATGAAAAAAAAAAAAAAATGATTTTACGATTACTGTAGCTGAGTTCCGGAAATTGCTGAAGCAGTTTACGAAAAGGAAAGAAGTTACCCAAGTTAATCAACAAACTTAAAATATAACAATAAGTAACAAAATAAACTTATTAATTTACGTATTACACAAAACAAAAGTAAACTGTTACAACGTAACGATGTTAATTAATCCACAGCAAAAATTAAGTAAACGTGTTTAAAACGATGGTAATTAATCAAAAACAAAAATTTAATAAACTAGTTAAAATAAAAAGAGGAAAAAATAACGTTCAAAGATTCTGCACAAGATAAAGTATTCGGTTTATTTTCTTTCTCTTAAATAAGGGAAGCATTTTTCATTGGCTAATTGGACAACTTCTTGCAGGTATAGTATTCGTGTAATCATATTTAAAAATTTTTTTTAACATTCTTTCATTGTTCTCCTGATTATTTAGCGTCCCAAATTATATCTTTCAAAATATGCTTATTTTTGTTATTCTATGCTGGTTATCTCCCTTAGATTTAATGATCCGTTGACATAAGCGCCGCTTTCTAAATAATAACGCGATTATTTTAGCACAGTTACATAAGTGCAAAAGTATGGGAAATTTTTGAAAAGGAATATAAATAAAATATTTAATAAAAAAAGTTACAGATATTCTTATTTATATTTAACTTAAAGATAATGTTGTCTTAAATTGTGCAAATATATATATATATATATATATATATATATGTATATATATATATATATATATATATATATCCAAAAGTAATTATGTGAAAAAAATTACATTCATAAAATAAATATTTAAAGTTGAAAAGAAACAAACAAATTGAAACTATTACGAACTGGGGCGAAAATCAGACGCCTCATCCTAAACTCTTGAGAATTAGTTAATATGCCGGATTTCCACTCTTCCTTTGTTGTGGATGGGATTCTCCTAAAATGAAAACAATTTGCCGGAGTATGTTAAAATGTACAACACACTAAAAGTTTCCACAAATTAAAAGTATACAGGCCAATAAAGAATTTAATTCTACTTAATTTACTATGAACTATATTTATATTTGTTGTTTTTATTTATTTATTCTACGATTTCTCAAGTGTTAACTATTCTGGGCTTTTACCGTTTTTTTTTTTTTTTTGTTTTTGTTTTTTTTAATAACTGCTATAATGTTTTAATCTGTATAAAAGGGCCCGGCCTTTATTAGTACCAATGGTTAAATAACCACTATTGGGTGAAATGTCCAAAGCGATTGGGAAATGGATAGCTTTATCCATACGATCAGGAAAATCCCTGAAGGTTGAAAACGTTGGTAAATGTACTAATTTGACACCCTTTTCACAGCGATTCGACGCTGTGGCCAAAAGTTCGCTGGTATGGTTAAATTTCAATGATGTACATGCTGTGGTAAGTTTCATCAAAGCCTTGCGTGGCTGAGGAGTAGTGTCCGCCATACAGGTGTCCATGTTGTAGACGTTGACGACTCCAGTGTCGGAACCGCACGCCAAATACTTGCTGTTGGGGGACACGGCAATGCAGGTGCCCTTCACGCAACCATCATCGTAGAACCTGTGGACACAGCGACGACTGTCCATGTCCCAGACGTAAACTTGTCCATCGGAGCCGAACGAATACATGGAGGTGCCATCCGGTGAAAAGGCGACGGAGCTGACCGAGCCATTCATTTTCAGACTGCTAAGATGTTCCTTACTGCGAGCCGACAGCAAATGCATGTAACCACTGGCCCCCAAGAAAACAATAAACCGGCCATCGGGGGACACAACAAACTGCGACATTTTATGCTCTTCAATGTTCTTTATCGTTGGCACCCTGACGAGTTGGGCCGATTCAAGGTTGAAGTAGCAAAAATATTTGTGCCCGGAACCAAAGATGATCTCGTTGCCGTCGGCGGAAAAATGGCCACATTGAATAGCAAACCTTTCCAGTAAAACACTGTGGATCTTCCGGTTTTGTTCGCCGTCGATTTGGAACAAGTGAAAACGAAAGTCACTGCCGGCCGTGAGAGCAACAGTGGATTTGCTGTGGAATTCCAAGGCGCTTAAATCGTAGTTCGAACATTCTTTGTTTAGGTTAGAGCACCTTTTAACTTGAATGTTGATGCTGCTGGGCAATACGGCTGAAGAAGAGGCCAAGTAATTGCCCGTGGACTGGGCTAGACCTATCTGATCATTATCATCGTCGTCGTCGTCATCATCATCCGAATATGAGAAACGTTTTTTTCGTTTTATTTGTGTCTTTTTGGTAGTGTTAAGCTGGGCCCATTTCGGAGTTTCAGAAACGAAACGGGATGTTTGTCGAGCCGTCGATGTTGCATTGTTCTTTTTTTCATCATCGTCGTCATCATCCCACGCGGGTTTTCTTTTGACTTCATCATCATTATCATCATCATCCGATTCTTCAACGTCACTTTCTTCGACAGATTCCCCCGATAAATCGTGGAATTCTTTCTTCTTTTTCCAAACGTGCACGTCTGGTTGGTTCAAGCGTTCGATGACTGACGACTCATCTCCGAGGACCACGTGTTCAAGTCGTTTTTCTTCAGCGTCGATTTTCCGTTTCTTCTTTTGGTAGAAAAAGTCGCCCTTTTTGCTTTTCGACTTCTTTTGAAGGCAAGTAATTGTAGGCTTTTTCCTTTTCTGCTTCTTTAAGGAATTCGAAGACATAACTGGTAGAATAATAGAAACTTTAAACGAATGGAACAGGAAGAGGGAGTATGAATATATATAAAAAAGTAAAACACGGAAAAAAATATTTACAATAAAGGGAGACAACTCGAACGGTGTTTTAGAGAAAAGTATCCTTTAGCTAAAATGTCCGTGTATAAGCGTGGCTACTCTCGGTGGCCGTGGTATAAACGATATATATATATATATATATATATATATATATATATATATATATATATATATATATATATATATATATATATTTACTCATGTTCACCCCTTACAAAGCATATCATCACTTGGACGTAAGGGGCTACTATTTGGAGCCGAGCCATATCTAGGAAAGATTAACAAGATATTTGTTTTTGTTACATTTAAAATTTTGCATATTAGTGCAGCTAGCAGGAATGGAATTCATAAGTCTAGCTGTTCGAGGGAAGAATAAAAAGCTTTCTGGCATTTAGGGACATCAACAATGAAGAGGTGAGATCTTATTGGTAAGCAGGTTTGTCAGGGATAAGTACGTCGAGGGGGTACAAGTGCATCAGAACACATTCCATTAAAATATTTGTGAAACAGGCACAGTGATGCAATATTGCAGCGATGGGACAGGGGCTAGAGCTTAGTTGATAAAGTGGGACAGTGGGACCGATTAGATTGACAACTTTTTTTTGGACCCTATCTAAAAGGGGGAGACTAGTGGTAGATGCACCAGCCCAGATGTAGCAACAATATTCCATGCATGGGCGAATGGTGGCCTTGAAGAGGAACAGGATACTTTCAGGTGTGAGTAATCTTCTAGCTTGATAGAGGGAACCCACCTTCTTTGCAGCAGCCTTTGCAATGTCCTCTATGCATTTGTTGCAGTTCATATTGCCCGCAATAAGTTCAGGAGTTTGAAGGTGAAATTTTCAGGTGGGGTGTTATTTGTCATGGATGTAGGCAGTTGGGGAGGCGTCTGGTAATTGTTAAAGCGGAGCAGCTTAGTTTTATTATTTATTTAATATTTTCTCAAGTGTAAAAATACATATGTGGGGGATATTAATCTGTGCACTAATATTTTAATCATAATATTCTTCCCAACTCACACACTGGAATGACATTAAATGGAATATCTCTCTCTCTCTCTCTCTCTCTCTCTCTCTCTCTCTCTCTCTCTCTCTCTCTCTCTCTCTCTCTATCTATCTATCTATCTATCTATCAGGACGACTAGAAACAAAATAAGTGAAGAACACATATACAGCGCCTACTATTCCGAAATGATCACCCATCTGGTACTGGCCAGGCTTATCATTGCTTGACTTTGGTGATTTGACGAGAACCGGTGTGTGTCAACATTATATATATATATATATATATATATATATATATATATATATATATATATATATAGGCAATTAGAATTAGTGATGGGAAGATTCCAATATTTTCCCGATTCCAATACAATTACCAATTCCGATTCTTTATAAATCTCTAAATATTAAATATTTAACTATAGAAATTGTTATTTTTTCCTGATTAAAAACACATGCTAAATGTACAAATATTTTCTCAAGTGGAAAAATACACGTGTGGGACAATGATCTATAGATTTTAGTTTTATTGGTTGTTTAAAATCAATAAATATTTACTATTTTAACATTACTACCAACAGTAAAAGATTTTGTTTAAAACAAAATCTAATACAAAAGACAATTAAAAGAATCGATTTTGGCATCGGAAAATAGGTACAAATTTTTCTGGTTATTTTTCTGATACTCCCCAAAGTTCCGATTTTTTTGATTCCCAATTCTAAATTCCGATTCCTATTAATCACCTCCGTATTATAAGCAATACAAAAATATATCAATGTTTATATTTTTCACCATTAATTTCTTATTTGTTGATGCGTAGGAATACAAAATGTCTTTTAAGAAAACAAAAAAACTTTTTTCTAAAAGAACAAATTTTTCAATCATTCCTTCGGTGTTAATAGGGTTGGTCGCCACAATACCACATTTACTCTAGAAGTTTGGGTTAACAGGCTGAAAAGTCTATCTATATTATATTTCTCTTAGTCAGTCTGTTCGTTTGTTTGTTTGTCCATTCCACTTTTGTGAGAGCCTTCCCTGGCGGGAACACTTAAAAACGTAACATGCTGTCTCTGCAAATATTCTCAATAAACTTCTCTATTTCTTTATTACTTCAGAACCTCTTTATCCATTTATTTCCCTGGTGGAATACCTTTCTTGAATATCCTTTTATTACGGCCACCCACCGCAGGATATATCAGTCAGTCTGTTCGTTTCTTTGTCTGTCCATTCCACTTTTTCTTGGGAACTACTGGGCTTCCCTACATTAAAAACCAATATTAGAATTGAGAATTTTAGGACGCTGATCTTTTGTGTCCCTATGTGACCAGTACCATGGAATTAAATTAAAATTTACTATTTCAAAAGATTATTTAAAAATATTTATTTATTGTTGTTAAAGTTAATATTTTTAAAAATGATTTAATAAATATTGCATTATATTAAAAAGCACATGGAAAATATATTTTTCAAACTATCCTTGACCGTTTGGCTTGAAGCAAAGTGTAGTATCTGTTGTAATATTACACTTCATTTTTTTTCTCCTTAGTAAGTGACGAAGAACTCCTTCTAGACTAAGGTAATTTTAATTTTCTTACTAATCTAGAGTGCCTTTTTTGGGGAGCTAGATTTTTCCTACATTAAAAGCCTAACTTTTGTCCAATTTGCAAGTCAAAAGCGTTTGTTTATTTTTAAATAGAGATCGTATTATTTTATAAATTTCTAGGATCGGTTTTTAATATAGGGAAAATATAGTTCCTTCTAAAATGGCACACTTCGGATTGGCACAAAAATTAAAATAGCCTCAGTTTGGATGAATTTCTCTAAGAACAGAAAAGACATTGAAAAAGTGATGCAAAGGAGGAGACAAATTAAGTTGGCTTGTGCTTGCTGTTTCAATTTTTCAATTTTGACTTCTTAGCAACCATTTTTACCAGCTAAAAACCAAATCGAATTTCTCCCATAGGTCTGAATCTCCTATATATTAATTTTTAAGTCTGTAGACCAAATATTGACAGAGTAGTTTGGTAGAGACCATTATGCACCACTCCACAAGGTCATATATATATATATATATATATATATATATATGTGTGTGTGTGTGTGTATGTATATATAGATATGTATATGCATATATATATGTGTGTGTGTGTATATGCATATATATATGTGTGTTTGCGTGTGTGTGTGTATGTATATATAGATATGTATATGCATATATATACGTGTGTGTATATGTATATATAGATATGTATATGCATATATAGATATGTATATATATATATGTATATATATATATGTATATATATGTATATATATGTATAAATATATATATATATGTATATATGTATATGTATATATATATTCATAAAAAATATATATATATATATATGTATAAAAATATCTTTATATATATACTAGCAAAGATACCCGTGCTTCGCACGGAGCTTTGTTGCGCACTCGGGTACCAAAATCTGTGGGCACCTTTCCAGTAAGTTGATGTTGTAAGAGCAACGATTGCATAAGGTGATTAACATTTTAACTACCTCTTGTAGTGACTGAAATTCAATCAGGAACTTCACAAAACATTTTCATCAAAAAGGAAGGTTACTTGATGTTACATAGTAAATTTTTCATTGAAGTCATTTTCAACTCTTGCTTAAATTTTATCTTGCACATTCAATACTAAAAACTTACCACAATCAGATCATGTCAGTTTTTCCTCATATCCATTTCTCGAACTTTTCACTAAAGAGCCTCAGGGTAAACTACATTTCTGCTGCTTTGATTTGGAGCCAGAATGTAGAGTTTTTCTGAACTTCCTGTCCGGCTGATGGAGACGTAGAACATACCGTGACTGAAGCAGTCTGATGTCAAGTCTACGCCAATGGTGTTAAATGTCTGACCTTGACTTTTGTTTATGCTCATTGCAAAACACACCTTCACAGGAAATTGGAGTCTCCGGAATTTAAATGGAAGTTCTGAGTCCGATGGAACTAAGGGGATCCTTGGCAGTAGAACGGTTTCGCCTTTGTAGGGACCACAGGAAATGGTGGCCTCAAGTACATTGGTGTGCAATCTGGTGATAACACATCTGGTTCCGTTTGTTATTTTTGGCGGTTCCAAGGATCGAAGAATCATGATTGGCGATCCAATTTTGAGATTTAAAATGTGTGGAGGCATTCCAGATATCTCCAAAGAGTTTAAAAACTCCACAGGGTAGTGAACAGCTTCATATTCATTAGTAGCTGAATCAACTGACTTGTATTGCTTTGTGTCTCCTGGAAATTCATCCATTATTGAATTGTTCAAATGATTCACATTGCTGTTTAATGGCGAAATAATAGCCCTCTCAGCAAGCCAATCCGGTGATTTTCCATTGTTTTGCAGGTCTGGGTACACTTTGTCTTTCAGTTGCTTCTGATTACCGACACATTTACCAAGCGCAGTTGGAATCTTAATTGTGTCAGGTGAAGAAGTGATAGGAAACTGACCATTACCGATTTAGAGAAGCAATTTTGAGAAGTCTGCTGCAGCTGTGTTATCAGAGATATAGGCTCTCATATTAGTAGTCAGTCTCTTCACTATAACGTGCCTCCAGAGATAGGATTGTTTCAAACTTGCATTGACAATGTTAGCCCTTGTGTCATTTTTAACCACTGGGAGGATTTGACGGAAATCACCGCAAAATAAGGTTGGAATGCCACCCATGGGATTCTTGTTTCCTGTGATGTCTTGCAGTGTTCGGTCAATTGCTTCATAAGCACTCTTGTGCGTCATTGGGGCTTCGTCTACAATGATTGCAGAGGTGTCTCTAATTACATTTGCCAAGGCTGAGTTACCAGTAATTTTGCAAACTGGCTGATCCATTCGATGAGTATCCAAGGGTACTTTAAAAGTGCTGTGAAGAGTGCGGCCACCTTGTAGTAGAGTAGCAGCAATGCCACTGAATGCTGTTGCAAGCACAATCTTTCTCATGGATCTAATCTTTGCAAGGATCAAATTGATTACAAAAGTCTTGCCCGTACCACCTGGAGCATCAAGAAACATCATGTTTTTGTTCATTTCACCTTGTGCTTCCAACATTGCCATGAATGAATTGTAAACTTCTCTTTGAGAATCGGTCAGTTTTTCTTGCATATTTTCTGCTTGTAGGGAAGTTCTTCAAGATTATAAGTAACTTCACGTTGATACTCTCTCGCGAGTCTTTCATCTCTCCCTTGCATTGGTGCAGGTAATCCATAGCTTGCCAATGGTTGACCGCACATAAGGAGAACTTTTTCTTCAATTAGACAAAGAGTTTTATTGTAGATGTCCTCATTAAAATCTGCTTCTGGATTGTTAACTTCTTGCCTGTATCTGTGAAGAATGTCTTCAGATATTACATCACGAAAAGCCATCCAGATCTCAAGAGGATTTCTTGGCTCACAGGCTGTTAAAATTATCACAAATAGGCTTCGCAAATTTGAAGGTGATTGAGTGGCACTTGCCTCTCCTACTGCTTGATGCAAGTGATGGTCATTTTCTAGAAGGCCTCGAGCAAGGCACGCTGCTCTGTATGTTTCAAACACCTGACCATTGTATGCTCGCAAATTTTGAAATGAAGTTGGACCAGCAACCTCATTGAGCAACAGGCGTAAGAAATAACACTCCCCTGCTTTTGGACTAATCGTGTAGATTCTCCCAATGCATGGTGCCTTCCATACATCATCATTTTCAGTACCTTCAACTTGTACCCCACGCATTCTTCTCATCCATTTCTTTGTCGATTTGTTCCAAGTGTAAAACTCAGGGACTTCTACGTATTTGAGACCCCTTGCAAAGTCATCCTCATGGCAGAGTTGAAAAAATGCTGTCAAAGTTGTGGCAGGCGGTGGACCTTGGGCTCGTTCCAGAGCAGTATCAGCTGAGAACATGACACGCTGCCCATTTTCAAGATGAACAGAAAGTTGTACAATTGGGGGGAAATGTTCATGGATGGGATGTTCCAATATCCTCCAGGCTGCCTCTGAACTGCCGACATACCTTGCATTCTGGAACTGCTGGATCTCATCCACAATGTGACTTTGTACTTGGCCTTGTTGGTTAGCTGCTCCATCAGTTCTTTGTAGTTCAAACACTGCTTGATCACATCCTTTATTCACGTATTTGAGGACATATTTGATGCTTTGGATCGAGCTGCAAATTTCTACGTTAATGTGAGCGTTGAACTGCTGAAGGAGGACCTTGTTGTACGGAACAATCCACTGGTTTGTTATTTCTTGATTAACATACCGACCATTTCTCTTCATCCTTATTGTACCAGTCTGGCCTCCATCTTCTGGTTTTCTTCGCCTGTACTTGGGGTAAGAGTCTTGGCCTTGCTTGGTACACTGAAGAAATTCTTTTGGGTATTTTTTGGAACATTTGTTGTCAATCATACATGGACAATTTGGATTAAATGGTCCACAAGGTCCATGCCCCATATGTGCCATCACTTTAGCATGAAGATCAGGATCTTCCTCTTTGTCAGGGATCTCTGCAGATATGCAGAGATCCATTTTTTTCTGGTAGAAGTTTATCCTCTGGGGCCTGCCAGGTGAGGATGTGTGCATGCGGCAGTCCTCTTTTTTGATATTCAATACTGTACAGGAAAGCCCTCAACCTGCCAAATCCTCCCTTTTTAATAAATTCAAGTAACTTTTTTAGCTTCTGCCTGAAAACCCTGGCAACAATATCTGGACGATCCTGAGGGTCTTGCCCTTGAAGACAATTTTCTGTAATTTCTGTCCACTTTGGATTTGTTGTGAACATGATGAAGAGGTCGGCTCGGCCCATTCGCCGAACATATGCCATGGCATCACTTTGACGCTCAAACATGTATCGAGGGCCTCCTGTATAAGTTGCCGGAAGTACAACTCGTTGACCAAACTGTTCTGGATTCCCATCCTCCCTAAGAATTGAATCTCTCAAGTTGCTATAATTGTCAGCTCTCAGGGTCTGTTGCTCACGCCTCAGGAACTGTAAACGTTCTGTTTCAATCTTGCAGTACACATCCACCAGCCATTGTTGAAATAGCCTTCGGTACCAGAGAAAATAGTTTCCAGGCCGAGTCATTAAATGGTACGAATAAAATTGCTGTTGGGTAACTTTTCGCCCATTGGATGCCTTCATGTAGATGTTGTAAGATGGAGAACCATAGGGGTACATTAACGGGTACATTAAAGTATCGTAGAGGGGATGTAGTTCGGAGATCCATTTTAATGTATCATTTCTAAACCGCAAGACAATATCCCGGTTAGCTGTTGGTTCATTCTCCATTAATATTCCAATCTCATACGTTGTTGTTGGAGCATTGAATCGCCGTGGATGCTCTTCTTGCGGCCTTCGGTCTTCCCTTATGACAACTTTATGTTCTACCAAGTGTTCTTCTTCAATCCTCTCCTTTGTTGTTTTCAGCTGACAAATAAAGCTGTTGTTCTCATGTAAAAATTCAGTCAGACTTTGGAGAATGTCTCTATTGAGTCTACTGTCACGTCCCCGATTATGTAGTTCCTCTTCCAGACTATCCAAGAAGTAGACTTGAATAAACTTTGCTGTTTCATCTTCAGGTGGTAAAAGACTCCCAATCTGGTGGCAAACCTGGCCTCGAATTCTAAAAGAAGGATTCCACCCATGTACTGCCGCAATTTTAAGACCAAATGATGTCATTGCAAAACAATTGTTATAACTGCGTAGATTTTGCAGAAAATCTTTAGAGATGGGACCATTGCCGGAGAGCAAATCTTGAAGCAACTGAGGCAGTGGTGGAAAGCTATCAAGCACAACTTTGCCAGAAGAACAACAACAACCAGGGGTTTCTCCTTTAAATTTTACAGCTGAGCAATGTTGACATACTTTGTCCATTTTTCCTATATCAGCTGTAGTGAGAGAGTCATTTTTGTTGTAGAGCAATCCTTTTCTATTGCAGTGTTCTATTTCATGGTGTCTCAAAGCAGTCATTCGTTGTCTAGCTGCCTCGTTTTCTGTCAATTGCTGGGGCAAAGTCATACTCTCTCTCCATGCAGCCTCTCGTTGTTGCCCTTGGTATAGGCGAAAGCTTCGTTGGGTTTCCGATTCATTCTGATGTCGTTGAGCCACTCTCAACTGACCTTGTGTACGTCTACTTACCTCATATAATTCATTCGATCGTAATATTGCTTCTCTTTCCAGTGCATATCTTTGCCTTTCTTGAATTTCATCTTGTGATGAATTTAACCGCCTTACAGCATGTCTAGTTCTGTCAGCTTCACGTTGGGTTTCTCTTTCCAAATCTGACAGTCTTGCTCTCCTTTCTCTTTGACGTATCCTGTTAAGTTCTAGACGTCTTTCTCTATCTGAATTGTTTTCATTGGAGCGAATTGCAGCAACTCTTAGTCTATTAGCTTCCAATCTTTCCATTCTTTCTTCCTCACTTTCGTTTCTACTTCGTTTGGGTGGCATAATTTCGGTTTTAAACGGAATTGTTTAACGATATTAATGATTGTAAATTAATTAAGCGTAAAGGAAATGTATACTAACTGAAATGGACGAACTATAAATAATATTTCTGAATAGTACAATTATAAACAATTATGCCTCCCCACGGGACAGAGTTAGACACCAGGGTCGTTTTTTAACGTGGAGAAAAGGTACAAAAATAAAAATTGTCTCAGTCGTGAAGGATTTCTCCTCCACCGAAAGAGAACAAGAAAATGAAGTGCAGCATCTGAAGAACAGATACTACACTTTGATCTTGACCAAAAGGAATGAATAAAAGCGACCTACGTGTGACTCATTACTTCCGGGTGTAAACGTCACAGTCTAAAAGTAATAATTAAAAAAAAAGTAAATGTAAAATAAATGTAATACCAACTTAGGTTAACTAAGTAAACTTAAACAGTACAATTAAAACAGTTCTATTAAAACAAATAATTACTAAGATCTAGGTAATTGTTAGTCTCATTGTTATGGTTTTAAAGAAAAAATGTGTAAAAAAAAGTTTTGCTTTTGTGAGTACGTGTATTCCTTTTAAATTACATAACCTTTTTATTTTATTATTTATATCTCTTTTAAATTTATATATTTTGTTAGTAAACTGGAAGAAATTCAGTTGAATAAAACCTTGTTCGTGTTCTTTACGTTAAACTCATATTTTTATAAAAGGTTCATCCGGTTTAAAGAAAGCACTAAGTTTAAATAAGACTGGAAATAACTAATTCAATATATAAATAGAAAAATGAAATAAATATAAGCTTTAAGTCTTAAGATAGTAATAATCAAAATGTAATAAATTATTTGTAGTTCAAATCTATGATAAACAGGCTTTCGAAATAGGCTCGACCAGAAAGATTAAATTGGAACGAAATTATAATCTCCGTGCCATTTTCAAAACAACCCCACAAAAGTAACGGTATCCTGCAGTTGGTTAAAATGACAACGTTGGTTGTAAGAAAAATGTAAAAGAAAATGCGCTTATCTGTTTATTTTGACCTGTTTTAAAAAAATTGGCTATAACTGGAAGAGAGCGTTATGTTTTGGGGGTTGTTTAAAAAATAGAATGGAAATAAAGTTAGTTCCGTTTTAATTGTCTTTAATTGCGGCAAGCGCTAACAAAATCGAAAAATCACTGTTTACATTCGAAATGTTAACTTTTATAGGTTTACAGGTTTGCTGACAAGGCTGGGGGTGTTTAATACAATTATTTTACTAAATTGATTTTTTTCATTTAAAAATAAAATTATTTCTTTTTTAATAAAGTTTTATTTTAAAATATTTGTTTTTGTTTATTTATATAAAATTACGATAGTTGAATTGTATTCTTTCAATTATATTGGCAAGTAAAATATAAAAGATTAAAACGGAACGAAATTGAAATTTCCATTACATTTTCAATACAATCCCAAAACATAAAGCTTTGCTCGCCAATGAATTGTTTTGATAATATACGTAAAGTGAAATAAATCGAATATAAAATTAAATGAAAATATATTAAATAATTAAATGTTAAATAGATTTTGTAAATAGTACAGTTGAAATGATTAGAATATTTCCAATACGTAATAAGGTCGAGGTAATTAGTTAAAGAGATTTAATATAATGTGATATGCAAATGAGCATAAGTCATTCGATATGGGGGTGGTTTGTAGACTAGTATATAAAGAAATTAGGCATAGATTCTTATGTCTCCTATAACAGAAACATCCTAAAATGGGTTCTAATGTTTCTCTACCAGGAGAGATCTACCCTCTTACCTCCTTTATTGATGATGGAGAGCTGTACACACAGACAGAAACACACGAACCCTATTACTTTATAAAAATATAGATATATATATATATATATATATATACTAGCAAAAGTACCCATCGTTGACTGGGTTCAAAAACAGCCTACAGAAAATGGACTCTGATTCATGAAAGTATGATAGGTTATGAAAAGGAAAGGTTGTAAAGAGATAGCTTCGAATTTGGGGGTATCAAAGCCAAAGCAAAATATGATGAAAGTAAAAATAAAATAGATAAACCCCATAATTTATCATACCATACCTGTTCACAGTGAAACACTTATCACAATATTCTGTGGATCTATATTGAAAAATGTTTCAGTTTGAAAAATGTTTCAGTTTGAAGAAATATAGTATAATAAAATTATGGGGTGTTCCTTCGTGCCTAACCTCCATAGAATGGAAATATGTCACAAAGTTTAACAAGGTTTTTTAATATAGATCCACAGAATATTGTGATAAGTGTTTCAGTGTGAACAGGTATGGTATGATAAATTATAGGGTTTATCTATTTTATTTTTACTTTCATCATATTATCAAAGTATACTTACGCAGATAGATATGAAGAGTCTTTATTAAAGTTTGTGCCTATTTTCATTCTATGGAGGCCAGGCGCGAACGCAGGCCCCACAATTTTATCATAACATCCTATTTAAGTTAAAACATACTTATCAAAGTATTATTATGTACATCTATATCAAAAACACTTGTAAACGTTTTTTTTTTTAAATTTTTTATTTCCATACTTTGTGGACCAGGCGTGTACGCAGACCCCACATATTTAATGAATCATCATTATGCCAGACCAAGCATACCCATTCCTGTGTCTCGATACATCTTCTATCATTATATGTGATTAGTTTTCTATACTAGTCAACCATATAGGAGCCTATTCGTGACCAGACACACCCAGAGACGTTCAACTTTATATTATAGATATATACCAACTTATCTAAATTTTTATAAGGGTAGAAAATCTTACTAAAATATCAGAAATTTAAATGTAATAAAAATGTATTGATACATTTAAATACTAATTGCTTTAAATTTTTATCATTCACACATTCAGTGTGTTATGTATTTTTAAAGGCGGTCACACTGGATTTGACTAAAACCTTATAAATGTAGGCAGAAGAGTAACTTGTCTTACTTTTAGTAACATTTATTTGTTGTATATTTGTTTTATTTTTTCACCTTTTTTTTCTTTTACTGGCAATTGTTAAAAATGCCAGATTAACTTTTTACTTTGGATTTTTGGAGTGTAAAAGAGACTGCGTCAGTCGAAATCAACATTTTTAGACACTTACACTTCAACCCATGCCCCCCTCCTCCGACACTCAAATTCCCTGAGAGTAATTCCATGTAAAATCGTCCAGGGTTTTCATTTTTAGATTCCTCGGGCCAAAATACATACCTGGGTGAACTTTTAGAGTCAAATCATGTTCCAAACTGAAAATATTCAAGAAGTAATTATTAAAATCTTATCCAAGTGACATCTTGTGCGATTTCGGCAAAATGGAAAATGCTCAAAATTTGAAACCGCTTAGAGTTACATTCTCAAATTTTCAGTATTTGTTAATTTTTATAATGTCCATCTGTGGTGTAACTTACAAAATCTGAGGATAGGGGTGTCAAAATCCTGAATTTCTTGGTGGCTTCAGATGGAATTACTTCTCAGCCTACAGAAGTGGTTCTTCCATAGACACTGAAATCCTCTCTTGCAACACACATCACCACTACACATTTTAGTCGAAATGTCTATTGGCCAAAAAATTATGCAAGACTGTTCACATCTGAGTTATTTTCAGTTTGCAGTGGATCTTTTGAATATATTTCCTACTTGGTTTAATTTTATCTATTTTTTCTTGTTTTGCTTTTTTTTTTTTCATTTGCAGCAAAAGAGCATACATTCCCCCCCCCCCACAAAATGAACATTACTTTTCATCTTGTTGCAACTTGTACGTTTGTTTAAACTTATTGTCTTTTGCTGCTCCTATCAATAACGTATATCTTGCTTTTTACCATCTATAATACTGAGCAGGAGGTAATGTAGCAGTTACTTGATAATGCTTACATTAGAGGCATTTTCCATTGAACTGTTGTATACTGTTTTCTCACTTTTTCATTTGCAAGATTTTTAGAAATCAAACTTTGAACACGTTTTCTGAATTTTCTTTTTGCTCATTACTTGGCTGTGCATTTTTTATAAGCTCTTGACTTTTTGGTCTTGTGCTTATTAAAATACCGCTGCCACCATCTAATATTTGATAGTGGGTTGAACAATAATTATAGTAATGAACTTATGAAAAGAGTTTTAGTTGGTCTTTTATTCAACCATAACAGATGTCTACTCAAGCCTCAATCCAAGGGATTCTCATCTATTTATTGTGCTTTCATATTTCTGGTTACATAATTCTTTCCTAGTTCCTGGCTGTTTATTAGTGAAACTATGTATGAATTAAATTTGTTTAAAATATAAAAGAGTAGTTTTTAAGTTGCAAAATTGGTTATAATCAAGCTAATGATAACCCATTTTGCAACTTACCAACAAGGCTTACAGAATAGACATTTTATGAACTCTGATCCATTACACAGATCTGCCATCTTGCATGAGGGACTCACAACAGTTTTCACAGTCTCGAGTTTTGTCCCTTACTGGTGCACGTTTGGCTTGTTTAGAAATGTTAAATAAAGATGCCATTATTTAAAAGCCGATCAATCGTTATGTCTTTTCTAATCCATTGACATCCTCAATAAGATAATGACACATGGCGGCAGCAGTGGGATGGAAAGATGTCCAAGTAAGATGTAGAAAAGAATAAGCAGCAGAAAGTTATTTGCAGAAACAGATAAGTAACTTTATTATTCTTGTTTCAAATTGTAATTTTTATGTACGTCACGTGAACGGGGAAAAAAAAAAATTGGGGGGGCGGACATGGAAGAAACAAACAGACCAGTGGCTGGCATAAGGCCTCTGGCGTCCCTAAGTATGGAAGACAATTTAATGAAACAGTCATTACAATATCAGAGGGCATTTTTGCTTCATATGTTGGGAGACGACGCATTGAAAGTTTACTATGGGTTTCAATTTTCAACACCCGAGGACGAAAAAACACCCACCAAAATTATTCAGGCATTTGATAAATATGCTATAGGGGAAACGAATGAAACCCATGAGCATTACGTATTTCATTCTAGAAAGCAATAAGTGGTGACCACCGTGTAAAAAAAAAAAAAAAAAAAAAAAAGCAAGGAGAATCAGAGACTGTGGAATCCTTCATTACGGCATTTCAGATGTTGATAAAAATGTGCAATTTTTGCGACAATTGCATTTGATCAGTACTCAGAGATCAGGTAGTACTGGGAATACACAACCCCCAGACACAAGCTGAGTTACTGGAAATAAGACAGTTAGACTTACAAAAATGTATTGACATCTGTAAGCTGTCCGAAAATGCTACAGTTCAGTCCAGAATCCTAAGGCCTGAAGGAGTGAACAGGGTTGATTTTAAACCCAGGAGAAAGACATAGGCACAATCTGACAGAGAGTGCTGGGTGTGTGCATTGCGGCATGGAGCGAGCAAAGAGTTATGTCCTGCATTTGGTAAAACCTGTTATCAATGTAAGGGGGGAAAAAAACACTTTGCCGTGAAATGCAAAGTATCAAGGAAAAAGAAGGTGTAGACCGTCAAAACCCAACATTATGACCAGGAACATTAGCTACTTTTACTTTCTCTACCGCTCTCCCTTGACCCAGGACTGCACCATAATAAACAGAGTCTCTGACAGCATAGACACAGCACTCTCTCTTGACACTAGCGCACAAGTACATGTATTTGATGACTTTAATGTCCACCACAAAAACTGGCTTGGATTCTCTACTTACAGAGATGAAGCAGGCAGGACAACTCATAGTTCTCTATATCTCACTCCCTATCACAAATTGTTACATTTCCAACCTGTTTCCCTGACCAGGAAGGAAAGCACGCATCACTTCTAGATCTATTTTTGACCACAGTTCCCAATGATTGTATAATGAATGTCGACAGCCCACTTGGGAACGCTGATCATGCAGTGATAATGGTTGAAATCACCCTAAACTCTAGAGACAAAACTGAAGAGCCAGTGCTCAAAACAACGAGATATTATAAAAGGGCTGACTGGGAAGCCATCAGAGATCTTATCAGAGATGCCCCATGGGGAAATATTTTTTCTCTTCCTGCTGAACAGTGCACAAATGAGACTACTGAATGGTTCAAAACTGCAATCGAAGCGTATGTTCCCATGCGCAAATTTTATAGCAAGCTTCACTCTCCCCAATGGTTTACTTTGACTTGCGCAACTGCCATTGCTCAAAGGCAGCATGCATACCGCAGATTTAACCGAAATAAGTCCAGTTCAAACAGACAGAAGTATATAGAAGCTAGAAGTAACATTAAGAAAGAAATAGCGACAGCTAAGAGAGAATTTACGGAAACCACTAAAAAACGCATCGAAGCACAAAAACTAAGAACTCGTGACTTCTGGAAAATCTACAACAGTGTAGTAAATAATGAGCAATCAATAATTCCCCCACTAACCAACAATCACAATGTTGTTTGCTCAGCAACCGAGAATGCTTGCCAATCGGTTTGCCTCAAACTCCACACTGGACCCTTCCAACCACCCTCTACCTGAATTTCCTATGCGGACAGACGCCACGCTAGACGATCTGAAAATCACCCCTGCTCAGGTGCATGCTATCATAAAAAAACCTTGACACTTCAAAAGCATGTGGACTCGATCTCATCCCAGCTGTGCTATTAACAAAGTGCTCAGCCGAAGTAGCTCTAGTTCTCTCCAAACTCTACAACAAATGCGTTAATGAATCTTGCTTTCCGGGCTGTTGGAAAACTGCTTCTGTGGTACCAGTATTCAAGAATTCTGGCAAAAGAACTGACCCATTAAATTATCGCCCTATTAGCCTCCTCCCACTTTTTGCCAAAATATTTGAGACCTTAATTAACCATGCTCTAGTCCATCACCTTACAGATGCTAAACTTCTGACTGACTAACAATATGGATTTAGACAAGCCCGTTCCACAGCAGACATCCTAACTGTAATCTCTGAACGTATATAACATTCACTGGACAAAGCGGGGGTGGGGGCAGAGCGGTAGCTCTAGATATATTGAAAGCTTTTGACAGGGTATGGCATGAAGGTCTCCTCAAGAAAATCAGATCATACGGTATCACTGGAAGAATACATAATTAAATCCTTCTTAGATAAGAAAAAAATCCAGGTTGTCCTCGACGGTTGTACATCTAAACAATATGATATAAATGCGGGAGTGCCCCAGAGGTCTATCCTTGGATCTCTACTGTTCCTGATATTCATAAATGACCTCCCCGACGAAATTGCCTCTGAGATGGGTATATATGCTGATGACACCACACTCTATAACAGGCATGACAGGAAAACAAATGAAACATATCTAAAGAAATGGCAGAAACACTAGAGGATGACCTCCAATCTCTAGTGGAATGGGGACAAAAATGGATGGTCACGTTCAATGCCGCCAAGACTAAACTAGTTTCATTCAATAATTACAAGAAACCTTCTCTACCACCTATAGCAATGGCCAACGACTCTTTATGTGAGAGTACATCTTTCGAACTCCTTGGCCTAACGTTCACAGGAAACATGAGTTGGAACAATTACATTGAAGGCATTGCCAGGGCCGCTGCAAGGAAGGTGGGCTCTCTCTACCGTGCTAGAAAACTACTAACACCCGAAAGTATCCTGTACCTCTATAAGGCCACCATTCGCCCATGTATGAAGTATTGTTGTCATATTTGGGCTGGTGCATCTGCTACTAGTCTCTTGCTCCTTGATAAGGTTCAAAAGAGAGTCGCCAATCTGATAGGCCCTGAACTGGCATCTAAGCTTCAGCCTCTGTCCCATCGACGAGATTTTGCATCCCTCTGCCGGTTCTACAAGTATTTTAATGGTGAATTCTCTGATGAACTGCAAGCACTTGTGCCCCCACGACGTGAACACCCTCGACAAATTTGACAGGCTGCTAAATCCCACCCCCACACTGTAGAGATCCCTAGTTGTAAAAGATCTTTCTACTCCAGTAGTTTCTTCCCCAGAACAGCTAGACTTTGGAATTCCATTCCAGGTCTCTGCTTCCCCAACTGTACTGACGTGCAGAAGTTTAAGCACAATGTGAACCGACATCTTGCTGCCCAAATCCCTACATAGTACCCCAGTAGTTGTTGCCCCTGATAGTAGCCCCCTACACCAAAGTGGCAATGTGCCTTGTTTAGGGTGAAAATGTAATAAAAAAAAAAGAAAAAACAAGAAAAGGAAAACAACAGTAACAGTTGTTCAGACTATGAACATGTAGACGGTGTAATAATTAAGGAAAGGGTGAATGCTGTAAGTGAAGAGGTGATAAAAGCGGAAATGATGGTGAAAGGAAAACCAATTGCCTTTCAGGTCAATAGTGGAGTGTCCGTGAACATATTGAATGAGAAACACGTGATTGGAAAAACACTGGAACATTCAAATAAAACTCTTATCATGTGGAATGGAGCAGAAGTGAAGCCATTGGGAGAGTTTTGAGTAAAAATGATAAACAAAAATCGATAAAAAATATGCAGTCAAGTTTGTCATCATGAAAGAGGATTTCCATCCGTTACTTGGAGCAAATGAAATCCAGAAAATGGAACTTGTCACAATCAATAACGACAAATTCAAAATGGTTGCCAAAGTTTTTCAAATGAATGAATCCAGCAGCCAGTACTCAGACAGCATTTTCAATGACTTCCAGGAGAGGTACATTTACAGGTTGATCCAGGAGTAACACCAAATGTTACAGCAACAGGGAGAATACTAGTGGCACTTAAAGACAAGCTAAAAGTCGAGTTAGAAAAACTGGTGAAGAAGAATGTTATTGAACCAGTGAGTGAGCCAACACCATGGGTAAGTGCTTTATCACTGGTAGTTAAGAAAAATGGAAGCCTACGGATATGCATATACCCAAGACCACTGAATAAAGCTTTGAAGAGGGAACATTTTCAGTTACCTACACTGGACGATTTACTACCAGAACTGGCTGACACCAAGGTATTTTCTACCCTGGATCTACAAGATGGATTTTGGCATGTAAAATTAGACAAAGCCAGCAGTCGCTTAACAACATTTTCTACACCATATGGTAGGTTCCGGTGGAAAGTTTTACCTTTCGGGATTGCTCCAGCACCGGAGATATTTCAAAAGACCCTGTATGACAATGTGTCCGATTTAGAGGGGGTTGTTAACAAAGTGGATGATCTTCTGGTGATTGGGAAGGGTAAAATGATGGAAGAAGCAACAATTGATCATGACCAAAAACTCAGGAAACTGTTGCAGAGATGTCGTGATTGTGGGATGTGATTGAATGCTGAAAAATTGAAACTACAACAAACGTCTATATCTTTCCTGGGACACATAATTACCAGTGATGGTTTACGTCCTGATCCTGGGAAGGTAAGAGCCATAAAAGAGATGCCATGCTCAATAGATGTGAAGGGAGTGCAACAATTGGTTGGATTCGTAAATTACCTGGCAAAATTTCTACCACACATATCTGACGTAATGGCCCCAATTAGAAATTTAGTGAAGGCAGATGTGCCATGGACTTGATTCCAAATTCATGAAGATGCTTTTGGGAAAATTAAAGAGTTAATGAGTGAAGCATAAGTATTAAGGCATTATGACCCCCAACAAATCTTTGGTCATTCAATGCGATGCAAGTGAGAAGGGCATGGGGCTTGCACTACTGCAAGAGGGTCAACCCCTAGCCTATATCAGCCATGCACTGACTAACACAGAAACTCGGTATGCACAGATTGAGAAGGAACTACTAGCAGTAGTCTACACATGTGAACGGTTTCACCAATATATGTTTGGTCGACAGATAACAGTACTAACTGATCATAGGCCACTGGAAGCGATCATGAAAAAAAGAATTGGTGAAATACCCAAAACGATTGCAAAATATGCTGATGCGACTACAGGCTTATGATGCTACAGTTCTGTACCATCCAGGTAAGAAAATGTTCCTTGCAGATATGCTATCAAGAGCATACATCTATGGATTAGGCGGTGAATATATGGACAATGAAGATGATGTCAAGGAAGCAGAATATATTCCTGTAACAGAGAGAAGGCTGCTTGAACTGCGCTCAGCCACAAAGGAAGACAGAAGCATGCAGCAGTTGCAGCAAGTAATTCTGGAAGGATGGCCAGAAGACAAAATACATCTTGACTCAGAAGTGAGACCATATTTTAATATACAGAGTGAAATGACGGTGCAAGATGGGTTAATTTTCAGAGGAAACCGGGTAGTGGTCCCACTGACACAGTGGGGAGTGTTGAAAGAAAAGCTGCATTCCACACACCTGGGAGTAGAGGGATATTGCAGAAGAGCAAGAGAATGCTTGTATTGGTTAAATACAAACAATGACATAAGGGACTACATTTCAAAATGCCTCACGTGTAGAAAATATGAAGTAGCCAATCTGGCAGAACCATTAAGGGTCCATGAATTTCCTGACAGACCCTGGGTGAAAGTGGGAATAGATCTCTTTAAGTTTTCAAAGAGAGACTATCTCTGCACAGTTGATTACATGAGCAGCTTTTGGGAAAGTGATCATCTTCTCAATACACAAGCAAAGACAGTGATAACTAAGCTTAAACACCATTTTGCACGACATGGAATACCAGATCAGGTGGTAACTGATAATGGGCCTCAGTTTAGTAGCCAGGAATTTTCTACCGTTGCAAAAAAGTGGTGTTTTACACATATACCAGTCAGTCCATACAATAGCAAGGCAAATGGTAAGGTGGAATCTGCAGTAAAGATGGCAAAAAACCTTTTCCAGAAAGCGATGGAAAATAAGGCTGACACATACCTAGCAATGTTGGATCACAGGAATACGCCAGGCAGGGGCCTCTTATCACCAGCTCAGAAGCTGATGTCAAAGAGAACAAAAACACTTCTCCCAACCAAAGAGGATTTACTCAAGCCAGAATTGCCCAAAAATTTAAGAAAAATGGTGAAGCAAGACTGCAGGAGGTAAGAACATTCTTTCAACCACAAAGTAAAATCACTGAAACCATTGTATCCTGGAGATGTAGTACAGATGAAACCACACATAAATGATCAAAAATGTGGAGGAAAGTAGTGGTAGGGCGGAGACTGGATGAGCGATCATACCATATAAAAGTGGGTGGGGAATTATATCGACGGAATAGAATAGATTTGAAGAAAACTGCAGAGACACCTCCACTCACATCAGTAATATACCAGCCATATGAAGTGCAGAGAGAGTTACTCAAGAATGCAGGGTGGGGTACAGAAGAGATATGCACTACAGAACCACCTCAATATGAAGGTGAAATAAGAGAAAGCCCAAACCCGACCCCATCCCCACCAAAACCAAGCCCGGAAAGGTTGTGGACAACACGGTCGGGAAGAATAGTAAGAGATCCTGTAAGATTCAGGGATTTCACAATATAAGTGAAAAGGCAGAATAATCCCTGTTAGGTATGAGGGTAGTCAGCCCAATAAATGCCTACATCACTATATTTTACAGACTCTGTTTTAATTCTTAGACTTTTTAGGGTCTTTTTGTTCTGTTTTGTCATTGAGAAAAGGGAAGATTTTTCATGAGGGACTAACAAGAGTTTTCACCGTCTCGAGTTGCATCCCTTACCGGTGTACATTTGGCGTGTTTAGAAATGCTAAATAAAGACGCTATTTTATGTAAAAGTCAATCTCTCGTTATGTCTTTTATAATCCATTGACATCCTCAATAAGATAATGACATATGCCAGGTATCATCAAAGTTTGTTAGTAGATACAAAAATAAACAGATAGACATACATACGTCTCTCATATTTATATAGATTTAAAATGATTTCATTTTCTATGAATTCAAACTGCCAAATTAATTTTTAAATTATAGTAAAATAATAAATTTCATGAGTCTAAGGAAGTTGCCATTCGAGATAAAAAAAATGAATAAAGGGAAGTAATTCACATACAAATTGCTTGCATTATTTCCCTTTACACACACACACTCTCTCTCTCTCTCTCTCTCTCTCTCTCTCTCTCTCTCTCTCTCTCTCTCTCTATATATATATATATATATATATATATATATATATATATATATAATTGTCTCAAGAAAATTGATAAAATCAGAATAAAAATCAAAGCAAGTGCAAAAAAATATAATTGAATAGAAAGGTCTATAAAATTGGCACCAAAAAAGTTGGCTCTTCTATATTACAATAACGAAAAAATATTGTGAAACAAATGGTACCTACGTAAGAATCAGGTTTCAAATAGTAACATATCCAAAAATTTCCAAAAACGATGAGGTAGAAAAATAATCATTGATGAAAAAGCAATTTGTAAAATGAAGCGAAATCACTGTTATGCTTACTAAAAAAAAAGAGATAAGTTGACAGGGATGATAATTAAATTCTGTTGCTTACGTCACGTAATGAACGTAATTCAAAAAGTTGGAAAAATTTTTATTACTCATCTAAATGTTATATAACAGATCTCACTCAATTACTGTATTATCCAGTCTGTTTAAAAAAAAGTGCAATTGCGCGCACATTGCGACGCACATTAAAATTTCAGTCACATACACAATTTTGATTACGCATACGCACGCTCTGCGAAGAACAAAAACAAAACTGCGTTCTCCATGTGGACGTAGTAGTGACATACCACGTGATAAGAAAACACAATTTACTGACCAATCAGAGACACAAAAATGGAAAGATTTATTTGATCTGATTCGAGCCAAAGACTGGTTATAAAAGGAACCCCTCCTTCGACCATGAGGCAGTCTTACCGTTCTTGGAGATCATCTCGGCATCGTCGTCACTGACACTAACATACTGCGAATACATCACTGTCATCGCCGACACCAACTTACTGTGAATATCTCTCTGCCGTCGCCGACACCAACTTACCGCAAATACACCGCTGTCGTCGCCAACACTAACCTACTGCGAATACACCACTTTTTTATCGATACCAACTTACTGCGTATACCTTGCCATCATCGCTGACACTGTCATTAACTTATCGCGAGTAACTCGCCAACATAAACCAGACTCGTTGCTACTAACGACGATGCCTCTATCACTATAAATCTCTGATTTGGCAAGAATAAAATATATATATTCTATTTTATTCAGTTGTCTGTTTTTTTCTTGCAACGATATGCTTGTCTATTACATAAACTTTATCAAAAACTGTTTTTATTAATAATTATTTTCCTACCTGATCGTTTTCTGTAATTTTTGGATATGTTACTCTTTGCGACATGACAATTATGTAGATACCATTTGTTTTACTTGAAATCCAATATTTTTTTCGTTGTTATAATATAAAACACCTATTTGATTTTATTTGTATTATTGTATTATAAGTGTCCTGTTGCTTCTTAAAAGAGGCTTATTACAATTATATCTTTTTAGTTTATGTCCAAATTTTGATTGTGTTTGAAAGATAACAAAATTAATCTCTAAATGGAAAAGAAAATGTATATATCTACATGTTAAAAAATACAGTAAAAAAATATTGAAAAAGAAACTGTTTGAATTGAAGTCCGAATAAATCAACTTCAAACATCTTAGGAAAAATAATTATAAGTTTTCTGAAACTATTTCAACAATAATTAGTAAATTAAAATCTTAAGATACTGAATTAAAGGAAATGTACATAGTTTTTTTAAACTAAAAATTGCATTTAAAAATGACGATTCTCAATATAAAGAAACATCCCATGTAAACACAAATCCGTTTGATTTTCACAAAAGTATGAATATTTTTTTCTTTAAAAACAAGTTTCGGCACTTCTGCAGGACAGTGACATATTAGCAACGGAGATGAGTTATCGACTTCTGTTCTTCAAAAGAGAAACGCCGTCTAGCGGCCACTATGTGAACCTCAAATATAAACACGTGTTTATAACTAAAAAATATATAATAACGAAATAAATAACACAAAAATATGAAAATCGAAACATTTATTGTATAAAAAATGTATCAAAATATAATTTCAATGTATTAATATAATTTTTTTTCAATGAGTGATTCATAACTGAAAATAAAATAAAAAATATGATAAAACATGAAATATTGGTAGATTGTTTTTAATATTATTTGTTTTTTTACGGTAAAGTTGTCTAAAAATATAGCAAAATATAATTTTAAAAACATGAAACATTTATAGAAAGGTTTAGAATAATTTTGGTACTCCTTGGGCGTTGTGTTCCATGGCGACCAGTGGAAAAATTTAATAGGTAAAGGTATACTTTAACTCCAACAGAACACTGACCAATAAAATTTGTGTTTTTTTTTTGTTTTTGGGGTTGCTGACAACGAATCTGATATTCAAACCCGTCGCAAATTTACCGTTTGCCTAGTTTAAACCCCTGAACTCTCGCACTATTTTGTATCAACTCACTGCCATCGTTTATGCTATTCTTACATGATGCATTCGTGCATGGACGCATGTAGACAGGTGACTTGTCACATTGCAGAAGAATTTTTGCCTGACGAACCCGCTTAGCAACAAAATCTCACTCTTTCACTGTTGAGGTCCGTAAATGCCAGAAAGCTTTTTACTCTAATAGTTTGATTAAATAAGACCACTGAATGGTTCAAAACGGAAATTTAAGCACATGTTCCCGCACGCAAATTTTATAGCAAATCCCACTCTCCCCAATGGTTTACTTCTACTTGTGCAGCTGCCATAGCGCAAAGGCAGCATGCGTACTGCAAATTTAATCGACATAAGTCCAGATCAAACAGACAGATGTATATAGAAGCCAGAAGTAACTGTAAGAAAGAAATAGCGACAGCTAAGAGAGAATTTACTGAAACCACCAAAAAACGCATTGAAGTACAGAAGTTAGGAACCCGTAACTTCTGGAAAATCTACAACAGCGTAGTAAATAATGGGCAATCAACAATTCTCCCACTATCCAACAATCATGAGGTTGTTTGCTCTGCAACTAAGAAGGCTAACATGCTTACCAGACAGTTTGCCTCCAACTCCACACTGGACTCTGCTAACCACCCTCTCCCTGACTTTACTTTGAGGACAGACACCACACTAGACGATCTAGAAATCATTGCTTTTCAGGTGCATGATATCATAAAAAACATTGACACCTCAAAAGTATGTGGACCTGATCTCATCCCGGCTGTGCTATTAAAAAAGTGTGCCGCCGAAGTAGCTCCAGTTCTCTCCAAACTTTACAACAAATGCCTTAATGAATCTTGCTTTCCTGCCTGCTGAAAAACTGCTTCTGTAGTACCAGTTTTCAAGAATTCTGGCGAAAGAACTGACCCAGTAAATTATCACCTCATTAGCCTCCTCCCACTTTTTGCCAAAATATTTTAGACCATAATTAACCAAGCTCTAGTCCATCACCTTACAGATGCTAAACTTCTGACTGACCAACAATATGGATTTAGGCAAGTCCGTTCCACAGCACATCCTAACTGTAATTTCAGAATGTATATAACATTCACTGGAAAAAGCTGTGGGGGGTGGGGGGTTAGAGCGGTAGCTCTAGATATATGTAAGGCTTCTGACTGGGTACGGCATGAAGGTCTCCTCAAGAAAATCAGATCATACGGTATCACTGGAAGAATACATAATTAAATCTTTCTTAGATAAGAGAAAAATCCAGGTTGTCCTTGACAGTCATACATCTAAACAATATGACATAAATGCGGGTGTGTCTCAGGGGTCTATCCTTGGACCTCTGTTATTCCTAATATTCATAAATGACCTCCCTAACAAAATTGTCTGTGAGATGGGTATATATGCTGATGACAGCATGCTCTATTACATACATGACAGGAAAACAAATGAACACATATCTAAAGAAATGGCAGAAACACTAGAGGATGACCTCCGATCTGTAGTGGAATGGGGACAAAAATGGATGGTCACATGCAATGCTGCCAAGACTAAACTTGTTTCCTTCAATAATTACAAGAAACCTTCCCTACCACCAATAGCAATGGGCAATGACTCTTTATCTGAAAGTATATCTTTTAAACTCTTCAGCCTAACATTCACAGGAAACATGAACTGGAATAGATACATTGAGAGTATTGCCAGGACCGCTCTACCATGCTAGAAGCTACTAACGCCCGAAAGTATCCTATACCTCTATAAGGCCACCATTCGCCCATGTATGAAGTATTGTTGTCATATTTGGGCTGGTGCATCTGCCACTAGTCTCTCGCTCCTAGACAAGGTTCAAAAGAGAGTCGCGAATCTGATAGGTCCTGAACAGTCATCTAAACTTCAGCCTCTGCCCCATCGATGAAATGTTACATCCCTCTGCCTGTTCTGCAAGTACTTTAATGGTGAATGCTCTGACGAACTGCAAGCACTTGTGCCCCCTCGACATAAATACACCCGACAAACCCGACAAACAACTAAATCCCACCCCTTCACAGTAGAGATCCCTAGATGTAAGAGAGCCTTCTACTCCAGTAGTTTCTTCCTTAGAACAGCTAGACTTTGGAATTCCCTTCTGTTTCCCTGTTTCCCAACTGTACTGACATGTAGAAGTTCAAGTGTAACATGAACCGACATCTTGCTGCCCAACTCCCTACATAGTACCTGTGATGCTTATGTCCCTGGTAGTAGTTTGGGGTGAAAATGTAATAGGATAGGAAGTTTCTTCTCTCAAACAGCTAGATTTTGGAATTCCCTTAGAGTTCAAAATAGACTTTGTAGCTTAGTGGGGGATGCCCTTTTCTCTTCCCTGCAACCTCTTTCCCACAGAAGAGACGTTGCGAGCCTGTCTTTGCTTCATCATTATTTTCATGGTACATGCTCAGCTGAGCTCCAATCTATGGTTTCCCCCTCACCAAACTTTCATGAAAAACACTTGTCTAGCCAAAACCACTATCAACAATTTCCCACACTCTTTATCTTTGCCTAAACCTAAATGTAGATTCCATGAACAAAGCTTCTTTCTTAGAATTGCACGCCTGTGGAACTCTCTTCCGATTTCCTGCTTTCCAGCTGACTACAATCTTATTGTCTTCAAGTCCAACGTAAACAAGTTCTTGATGAACCGTCGCCCTAAGTAATCCAATTTACAAAATTCCCACTACTTATGTTTACTACGCTATAATCACATTGACTAATGTATACCCATTAACCCTTATCCTCGAGTGGCCTCGGGGCCTTGATAAATGGTGATTCCTGTGTAAAAAACAAAAACAAAAAAAACATCGGTGCTACTGTGTTAGAGGCAAATAAATCTGAGGGAGGTAACTCCTATTGACTAACATTAAAAAAGATATTTTGCGATAAATAATTTGCGACGCTAAACCATTAGTACCAGAAATCATTTTTACTTCGTTCTAAAAAAGAAACAATGTTAAATGACAAAATAATTAAACTTGTTAATTAATATACACAAAACCGATAGGGCAATTCCTCAAGTTTTGACAGGCTTCTGGGCTTGACCTTTACTCCTGATCTTAAATGGAATATGTACATCAACAACAAATTCCTAATGAACCGCCCCCCTAATTAAACACTTCATAAAATCTCCTCACTAACGTGATGTACTTACAATAACCCTTATCCCTGAGTGGCTTCCGGGCCTTGATAAGTGGTGATCACTGTGTAAAAAAAAAAAAAAAAAAAACATCAAATCTGTTGGCAAGGCCACTGGAAAAATGGTCGGATCCTTCTATTGATCCAGTAGATATCTCACTGCTGATGCTATTCTCTATCTACATAAGAGCCAGATACGTCCAAGTATGGAATACTGTTGCCACATCTGGGCAGGAGCTGCTAGAAAAGACTTGTCCTGCCTTGATAGGGTTCAAAATAGACTTTGTGGCCTGGTGAGAGATGTCCTTTTCTCTTTGCTGCAACCTCTATCTCACAGAAGAGATGTTGCGAGTTTGTCTCTGCTTTATCGTTATTTTCATGGAAAGTGTTCGACTGAGCTTCAATCTATGGTCCCGACTCATCAAACTTTCACAAGAAACACTCGTCTAGCTGAAAAAAACATCAATAATAACCCCCACTCTTTATCTGTGCCTAAACCTAAACATAAATTCCATGATCAAAGCTTCTTTCTTAGAACTGCACGCCTGTGGAATTGTCTTCCGCTTTCCTGCTTTCCAGCTGTCTATAATATGGGTGTCTTCAAGTCCAACGTGAACAAGTTTCTGATTAGCCGTTCCACTTAAGTTAACAAATTTACCGAACTGTCATTAATATCGCTTACTTTATTGTCCTTTTAACTGCTGTACACTCTTTAACCCTTATCCTTGAGTGGCCTATCGGCCTTGATAAGTAGTGACGGCTATGTAAAAAAAATTTTAAAAAATAAAAAAAATAAACTGGTTCCCCAATTTCTAAAACTAGTTTCACTTTTTTTTATTTTAATTAAGTACATTTCCATATAAAAATGATAATAAAAACTATTATTTTTATGGTACTTGTTTAGCTTAACCAAGACATGAAAAAAATGAAAATATTTAAAAACAATTATATTGTACGTACTCGTTATGGAATTAAGTTTTGTAGTGATACTCAGGTCTGATTAGATCCCTTTTTCCACCACAAATAAATAATTAAAAAAAAAATCAAACAGGTGAAATAAACTTTGTTTATTTACTCAAAAGTTACAAGTAAAAAGCGAATCATTTTTCAAAAAAAAGTGTCCAAAAAAGTGTGTCATGGTAGACAGTTCTTACAAATGTGAAAGTTATTTAGACTAGTCGTTGATTTTGCACAAAAAAGCAGAGAATGTCCTTTGTTTTCTTGCTAACAAAACAGGCTTACTTTTTTGTGTGATATGAGAAAGAAAGAGAAAAGTAAACGTCGTTGTGCGCGACTGAATATCTGCATTATTCTCTGTGTATGTGCGTGCATGTGAATAGGTGTGTTTTATCATGCTGGCGAGAACAAGTAACAACGACGACGTTGGTAAGAGAAAAGAGGGGTAGAAAGTACATGTTTGTGTGTGCTGCTGAATGTCTGCATTATTCTCTCTGTGCATGCGTACGTGTGAATAGGTGGGTTTTGTCATGCTGGCGAGAAAGTAAAAACGAAGATATTGACAAGAGAAAGTGAAAAGAGAAAAGAGCAAAGAGTGAGTGAGAATGAGATGAGTTCGCTCATCGTTTATATATTTTTCGATAGGCTCCCAGGCGAGTTGGGAGAAAAGGTTTGAAAATTAAGTCTTTCTTTGAGCGTTGATTGGTTAAAAAGTGCACGTCTTTGTCATGTGGTATGCTTTCAACTATGTCCGCCGAACAAAACACATTTTAAGTTTTCTTCCCCGCCGAATTTTCTCCTCTGAAATTTATTAATTTCTTTTTGTGCGCGTAATTGAGTTTTTATTTATTTGTCATTTTTAAAACAAGAAATGGATGCATTTTTTAAAAGTGTGTTTGACCGCACAGTTTTCATTAAAAAATATCACCTAATTTAATCAAGTAGTTTTTTTTTTTACAGAGGAAAATCAAATTTTAATGAGATCAATGATATATATATATATATATATATATATATATATATATATATATATATATAATGTTTAAGTTATGTGGATTAGACTGGCAGTGTGTATGTATTAATGATGGTACAATTAAATGTGCAGATATTTTCTCAAACATAAAAATACATTTGTGTGGGGAATAATCTATAGATTTTAGTTTTACTGATAGTTTAAAATCAATAAATATTGATTATTTTACTATTACTAGCAGCAATGGAAAAAAAGTAGTTGTTTTTGGCATTGAAAAATAGGAACCAATTTTTTCCGATTCCGATACCGACTCCAATATTGCCAAAATGTTTCAATTTTTCTGATTTCCGATTCCTATTAATAGTTCCAACACTAGTATGTATGCGTTCATTTTGTTTAGCCTGTATATGTATGAACTTCTGTGTAAATGAGCCTGTGGCGATTTAATCATGAATTGATTTCTATGAATGCTAAAAATCAAATGGCTTCAATTGCTTACCCTCTTTCTTTCTCCACTTCCTTGGAATTTGCTTTCTTCTTCACTTCTTAAAGCAAGTTAGTTTTCACAGAAACGTGTGAACTCCAAATATCTTTCGACTAATGAAAATCGTTTCAAGCTCCAAAAAAGTAACACTTGTGTGTGAAAGTAGTAAGCCAGTGCAAACTTAGAAACACCTATAAGAACAAGTCAATAAAATCAATTTATGCCAGAAGACAACACCAGTCGTCCACACATGAATACACCCCAGAACGTTGCTTAACCACACTTTCTCGTGCCCTTTGGGCCAAGGGAGGCAAGTCACAAAAAGAAAGGACTCAATGACACACATATCAACTTTATTCATCTCACGCACGCATTCCTATGCACTAACAAGAATCAGATGAACAGAAACGCACTGCTACTCACACTATACATACACTAACAAGAACAAGGTAAACCAACACACACACATACACAATACCATGCTGCCAAATACACACATACATATATTGCTTACATACATATATTATTGCCACTATAAACATATTGAACTACACTTTTCTAAGACTTCTGACAACTAACCTAACTTTCTTTACCAAAAGCATACGCATGTTTCTTGTGTCGTCTGCCGATAGTCTATTGCCTAGTGGTCAATTAGTTTCATCTGCAAGGAGTTTAGCAGTAGTTGGTAATACTGGGTAGCGACTGACAAATGATCATCTTACTGATGACTGCTTTTGGATTGTCACTTAAATAGCCAGTAAATACAGGTACTCTGCTTCCAAAGCAACTATTCCTGATTTGTTGAAGTTTGATTACAGTTACAAACTGAAATGGTTATTTTATAAATTGTTATGGTATCTCAACACATATAAAGACTAAAACGAACATACAACATTGAATTTCACTATGCCTCAAGGAGCATCCTTTATTGAGCTTCTGTTATGGGGAGTAGATCACTTTTTCATCTTTCCTAATTGAAGAGTTCTACTAGGGGATATTACTGGGATCACAGTCAACATTTTTCTAATAAAAATGTATAATGGCTTGATGCAAGTTTTTTTAATTAGATTTTTCAGTTAAATCTTTAACTGGATGCATTTTTATTAATGCTGTGGTCTTGTTTTTTGTCTGTTTTTTTTTTTTTTTCTTTTTGGTGTGCATTAAATTTTCTTAAAAATAGAAATATACAGGAGGGAACGGATATGAGTTACATTTCCTTACGGGTTATGTACTTCCTGCTAATGGTGGACATTCAAGAAATCATTGCTTGCATTTCTGACGCATATATGACATAACAGCAAAGAAACAATGAAGATCGACATATGTTGTACAGAGGTAGGATCAATAAAACCTTTTATCATATATAAAAGAAAGTGACAAGGATAGAAAAATAATCAATAACTAACCAGATTTTTCAAAAAGTCAGAAGTCACTTTTTGGAGACACCTGTTTTTTTAAGAATGTATTTAGTATTTGTATTTTTGTACATTTCTCCAACTATTATTTTAAATATATTTCATAATAACTGTACACTTCACAATGCACAAAAGATCAAATATCTAGAAAAATGTACCTGGGAAATTATGCATCACCCACCATATTCTCCAAACCTTGCACCAACAGATTACCATCGTTTTAGAAATTTGTAAAAAAAAAAAATTGAGTAAATTAAGACTTATTTCAAATGTCCTAAGATAGAATACTGCTGCCACATCTGGAAAGATGCTGCTAAGAGTGCTCTTTCTTACCTTGACAATACAAAATCAACTTTACAATCTAGTGGGAGATGACCTCTTGTATATAGCCAATTTCTTACAGAATAGACATTACTAGCCTTTCTCTACCTATTGTTACTTTTATGGAATAAGCTTGACTGAGCTCGAATCCCGGGTTCTTTCTTGTTCTCCCGCAATGTCATTACCTAGTATCATCACTATGCCTTTCATAGGTAAGCTACCAATTGCCTCTACTGTGATTTCTCTTGACTTCCAATTAGATTTTAAATGAACCCTAAGTAATGGAATATTCATAGGTTTATTTTCTATGTCCTTAATCGTGACTGTTTTATTAGCAGACCCGTGTCTCTTAGAATGCTGATAGTCATTCTCCAGCTCTTTTTGTCTCGAGAAATAAGTCCTCTTGATGCAAAGGGTTTGTATCACTCTGCTACCTTCTTACCCACTATTGTGGTTTGATTTGGGTATCCTGAATAGGTTCTGTGTTTCGCCTCGCCCAACAGTTTGCAGCCATGTGATCCGACTTCTTACAGTTGAAGCAAGTTATGGGTCTGGGTTCCTGCCTGAATGACAGTGGGTTGGCTGAGAATAACGGATTCCCCATAAGCACCTGTGGGCTGTCCCATTTTTCACTAGACAGATAAGTTTCTTCACCATGTGGGTGCATGGATTTATGAGGTTTTATCCTATCTTTGTGGGTGATAATGTATTTATCCACTAATTTGGCTATGACGAGCACAGTCTCTATTTTTTTCTTAGCCAAGTGTAGCCTCATATCCTCAGGAATGCAGTTTTGAAATTCCTCTATTAACAACAGTTGCCTCAACTTGTCGTAATTTTCCTCTACACTTTTAGAGCTACACCATCGGTCGAAATGTCCCTCGTTTTGCTTAGAAAACTTCATATAGGTCTGGCCTTCATTTTTTCTCATGTCCCTAAACTTTTGCTGGTATGCTTGTTGAAATAATTCATATCCTTTCAGGATAGCCGCCTTTATGTTTTCATAGTCTGCGCAATTTTCTGCTAGGAGCGCTGCATATGTTTTTTGTGCTTTGCTGCTCAATTTGGTTTGCAGTAGCATCGTCCAGCATTCTTTCGGGCAGCCTATATTAAAATCTCAAAATGAGCGAAGTAGTCGTCTACTTCCTTTTCTATGTTTGATATGGAGAGGGGAGGGTGAGCTATTCACATTAATATTATTTATTTATTTATTATTTCCTTTTTTTGCTATCTTTTGTTTTCATTTTCTAAATCTGTTTTCTTTCATGTTAACACTTTTTGGACCCTGTTTTCATTTATTTATTCCCTCTCTCTGCCTGTACCAAGATCCCAGCGATACCAGATGGTCTTGCTTTACAAATAGAGGAAGAGAAGGTATGAGAGGGGGTCTGATATTTGATCAAGAAAAAATAAAAATGTCCCTAGGACTTTATCAAGAAGAAAGAAATAATAGATAATAATTGTTCTTAAAGCGGTTTTAATTTCCATTTTGTACTTATGTAGTGATAAGAAGAGGCAAAAATGTCCATAAGAAATAAAATATTTCAATGGAAAAAAAAAAATAAATATGATATAGATTCTTGAGTTTGGCAGAAAAACAATACAGGATCGTTTTCTGAAAGAACAATTCAAATATTATGGAAACAATGACTTGGGTTCAAAATGTTTGCTTTGGTGTCTGGGAGATGCTGTCATTTGGGTCCACCTGTTGTATTTAAATACTAGGCCACCAAGCCAGTGATAAGTTAGTTGGACAGATAAACAAATAAAATTGAACCTAGGGAGAGATATCGTCACGAAAGAGAAGGAAGAGTTCACAAGAAAAGAGAAAATGAAAAGAATAAGATAATGGGATAGAGAAAAAAAGAAGTTCAGAGGAAAAAAAAAAAGAAAAGTAATCTTCAATATGACAGAGGGGGGGGGGAAGAGGCCAGTTTTATAAAAACGATTGGCTTTTTTAGAATTAGAGTCTTTTTACTGGCTGGCATCAAGATGTCCACATCACTCTCGCCCCGCCTGGGGGGGTGGTGCAAAACCCTCATAAGAGCTAAGTTGAAAAGCTCTTGTGGAAATTAACTAGATAAACTTAAGTTATACAACCTGCATCATGAAGCTCGGATCAAAGAACTCGACTTTTAACAAGTGTAAAATGATTTATAAATAATTATTTTTTTTGGTTTTTACGAAAATGAACCCGAGTTTTTCTTTGTTTCTGGATTGCCGGCCTGAATGAAGATGCAGTTTATTTCAGGTGTGCCCTGACGCCAGATGATGAAAGAGATAGACTGGATCCAGCACGAAGCTAAAGTGATGGCCGAAATCGACAATGTTGCAACACGGACTTGCACATTTCGTCATGCACATTTCGCGTGCCCTGAGCAGCAGAGAGATATTTTCCAGTGACCAGTGAGAGTCTGGTCACGCTTGAGGGGTCCACCACTAGACAAGTAAGAATGTAGCCCTGCTGGGTTGCATCTATGGTCCTGCAAGCCGGGAGTGATGAACACAGCCAAGAGTACATCACAAGTATGCTCCCGTGAACCAGGTTAGCAACGGATGCAGCCCAGCCCTCGGACAACAGAGGGTGTTAGGGTTATATCCTGAAATCATTACAATATATATATATATTAATGTTGGGACGATTAATTGGGATCGGAATAGGAATTAGGAAAATCAGAACTTTTTAGGGTATCGGGATTGGTATTGGAATCAGAAAAATTATGGCTATTTTCGGATGCCAACGACGATTCCTTGAAATATCTTTTTTTTATTTAACTTTTATTTAGAACAAAATCTTCTACTGTTGCTAATAGAATGATAAATAATTATTGATTTTAAATTATTAGTAAAACTAAAACTATAGCTCACCCCCCCCTCCCAACAAGTTTGTTTTTATAGTAATCGGGGGGGAAAATAACAACATTATAGTTAAATATTTAGAGATTGATAAAGAATCAGAATCGGTAATTGTATCGGAATTGGGAAAAACATTGGAATCGTCCCATCATTAATATATATATATATATATATATATATATATGAAAATAGAATGGAGGTGGAAGGACCTGAATACTCAACATTTCGCCTGATTTATGCGGGCTTTTTCAAGAGGGATGGTCATTGACGAGAGGGTCGGAAGATTTGGAGCATTATATAACAATGGGGGAGAGCAACGTGTTTTCTTTATGTAAATCAGATGCCTATATGCATATATAGATTTTATGATTAGAGAAAATAATAAATTAGAGTAAACTAGTGTACTGATTTGAACGATTACGTCTAAAAATAAAAAGTAATAAAATAAATAAATTGAAAAACTGAGACAAGAAAATTAATTGGGTTACAAAAATATCGAAGAAATTTAAAAGATTGCATCTGGAAATATAACCGTGATAGATTAAGTAAATAAAATGAAACGAGATTACGAAGGGAGTTTTTAAAAATTAGAGACAATTGAATTGAGATAAAATAGCATATTAACTTGAAAGATGGCATCATCCGACCCTCTCGTCAATGACCATCCCTCTTGAAAAAGCCTGCATAAATCAGGCGAAACGTTGAATATTCAGGTCCTTCTACCTCTATTTTCATATCGTCGGATTTAATCCAGCTTAATCATATTGTTATAATGTAACAGATTTTTATCTAATGTCTCTTTTAAGTGTTAACATTGTCCCTTTTCGAGCTGCTACATGGACTTTGCAACAGATTGGTTTCACAGGGATTATATCAATGTACTTTTTAAATGTCTTATTTATTCATGATTTATCCAATTACCCCTATCATATATGGTATAATGTTTATTTCTTTCAGAGACACAGTTGCTATCAAGTAATTTTTAAGGTCCTAATACCTTGTGTTGCAAGTCTTTGCACTTGACTCTATTTAGACCACTTACACTAATAATGTTTTTGTTTGTTCCATATGACAAGGTCTGGTTTAATAACCGTATCTGTTATGTAGTTTTTACCTGCTTGCATGTTTTTGTCTTTTTTTATCTTCAATTTTCTTATTTTGTTTTAACTGCAGATGGAGCATTCTACCAGATGCCTAACATTCTAACTCAGAGATTTTTTAGATTCTAACCGTTTCTTCAAGTGCAATTGTTTGATATCTCTCTTCCACTTGGTTCATCAAGTATATGTGCCAGGTAGTTTTTAAAATCTTTTTTTCATGAGTTCAGTTGCTCCTATATGTTATGTATTCCTTCCTCAAAACTCATTTCCACAAAAACAACAACAACAACGACAACAACAACAAAGAGCAGGTCACTCCAAACAGATTTTTTTATCTATAGATAAGGGGAGATAACTCAACTGTCTTAACTCAGAGATTAACAACAATAAAGAGATCACTCCAAACAGAGTTGCCCTCATTCATAGACAAGAAGAGATAATACAACTGTTTTAACTAAAATATTAACATTGCTGATGTTTATTATGAGAACTAGAGTACCTAAAAAAAGATAAAATAAAACAAAAGCAATACAAATCTTCATAGCAACAAATCTCTCAAAATTTCCAAAGAGACTCCCATTTTATTCAGACAATCTGCAACCTGTTCTTGATCCCTGATCCATTCAGTTGGATTTTCTTTCTTCACCATCATTTTCTTCAGTCTGGTTACATCAACTCTCAGATGCCGATCACTCACAATATTTGATGAACTTAAGTTTTCTACCAGAGATACATTGTCTGTTTTACAAAGAACCTCAGGCAATCTAGATAGACTGAATATCTTCTGAAGCATGGTGGCTATCAATATACCAGCATCAGCTTCCGAAATTAATGGACTTTTTGTTTCATGATTAAGTTTTTTTGATGATCGACATTTAAGAGCCATCCTATTCATTTTACCACAAACAATGATGATAAAGCCAACTTGTGAAGATCCAACCTCCAAACTAGCATAAGTAGCATCTGAATAATAAACAATATTCACATCCAAATTTTTCCAAGATGGAGAAAGATATAAAACCTGTCCTTGACTTTAATTTTATTAGTGACTTGCTTACCTCAAAAAGGAACTTCACCTTTGTGAATTTTCCAATATTACTCAATCTACATACATCAAATGATACATCTGGTTGAGTCTGGATGGTTACCCACATCATTCGACCTGTCAATCTCTTTAGCTCCATCTTTTCATCCTCACTCAATTCATCAACCTTTCTTAATTATCTCCCTTTCTTTATGCCTGTTGACGTTATAGATAGAGTATATAGATTTTGATCTATTATAATCCCATTCCTTGTTTGCTCAACATTTAATCCCCAAAATTTAAAATTTCCACTTTCCAATTTTTCCAGTTCCTTTTTCTTTGCATCAATAACATCTTCTCCTTGTTCTTGTTCAGACGTAAGCAAAACTGCACGTTCCTGATTACTTGTTCCCTCTGTTACGTGAGAAAGTCTTCTCCGTTGATCAACATGATCCCAATTGACACAAAGAGAGTTTTCATTCGCTCCTTCTAGTTTTATACTTAGTCAATGGCTATATTTTCCTGTTGACTTTGGTTGTGTGCTCATAACCATTCCTTTCTTCCACTCCTCATCCCTCTCAATTTATATTTTACAACTTTGTTTCTACTTTACTGTTCCTTTTTATTGCTAATAGAATTGTTCTTATATTGTCCTTCATCTACCTTCTCCAAGACTTCATCCATCCCATTTGAAGAATTTGTATTTTCTTCATTTCTTGGACTTTGCAAGTCTACCTTTATCAAGTGACATGGATGCATCCTGAAAATGCTCCTCCGTGTCTGATCAACACAAAGTGACCTTCTTTTCCCAAAATTTTAACAGAACGATGCCATCCATTGCAGTTTTGTTTTTGTTTTTTTACAGTAGACAAGGTCACCTTCACGTGGTCAATCCTTCATCATGAATACAAACAAGCCAACATGGCTATTTCCAAACACGGATTTTCGCATCACATGTACTCTCCAGCACTCAATCACATGACCGAGTGTATTAAATGTGTATTAAAAGTGTATAATCGAGTAAGTAAAATTTCATTGATTTTCTTTAAATCTTTTTTAAAGAAAACCCATTTTAAAAAGCAAATATTGCATAATTTGCTATTAAACCTATTATTGTTTTTTAAATTTGGTCTTTACTCCTTTAATTGAAAAAAAAAATTAGGGTTTGAATTACATTTTACAAGTAGTTATAAGCTTCGAAAGATAGTAAGTTGAATTATTAAAGTTCTTATCACGCATTTTTAATGGCCGCTTCTGATACACCTATGGTGACTTCCTTGTAAAAAAAAAAAAAAAAAAAAAGGAGCGTGCTGAAGGTAGCCATGTTTGGAGTTTTAGAACAAGCCACGAGGAGATAACTCAGTCTAAATGCCACCACCCACCTCCCCATCTTAAATAAAAGCTTTTCTACTGAAAAATCGAAACATGGCTACCTTTTGATCGGTATCATAACAAATTGTTTTTTCGCTGAAAAAAAAACAAAAAAACTACTTGATCAAATTAAGTGAATTTTTTTCAAAGAATTTCATTCCATAACGGATACGTACAATATAACCTTTTTTTCAATATTTTCATTTTTTAATGTCTTGATTAAACTGTACAAGTACCATTTTTTTAAATATTTAAAATATGGAAATATTTTATGGCTAGTGGGGGGGGTACCCGGCGTTGCTCGGGTGTTTGGAGGTGTAAGAGAAAAAAAAAGTTTTAGTAGGAAGGTAGGATTGAACCCCGAAGCCTTGACACGAAGGAAAAAAAGCCAGACACCTAACTGTCTCGGCCACGACGGAAAGAAACTGATAAGAGCGTTAAGTGAATGTTTATGAAGCGAAATAAATAGGTGCAAAGAAGTGACGTGGTGTCTGAGCTAGTTTTGCGCTGCAAGCCAGATCATTCGCGGCGAGCTAAAAAAAATTTGGGCTAATTAAATACACACATGACCCCCGTTGTTAAGTCATAATTATTATGATTTAGACGCAATATAAAAAGTTTTAAGTATTGTCAAGCTGTGTTAGCTCGTGTTGTGTGGTTGGTTAATAGAGAGAAACGAAAAGACGCGTGTTGTTAGTTTTAAATATAAAACATGGAGGCCTTTATTTCCAGTGCGCATGCGTGGTTGTTACAAAACAAGGATTGTCATGAAACAAAATGATAACGTTGTTACAAAACTAGGATTGTAACGAAACGAAACGTTAACATCGTTACATCCCCCCTTTACCAATATGAAGATTATGATATTGAGCATATTCAATATATGATAAAAGGTAAGGGCTAATTCAGGGTAGACTGCCTGAATAGCTACAGCGAAGCAGGGGATTATTCTGCCCCATGAATTGCTTGCTATATTCTCTAGAAAATGTTCACAAGTTCATTTTTGATGGTGGTCGTACCATCCTGCCACTGCGAGTGTATTGTTGGGAGTCTCTTTGTGGAGACTGAGTTGTTCATGCAGGTGGTTCTGCAAATGTTACATGCTTTGGCGTTTGTGGTGGTGTTGGCCTTATTGGAGCACTCCTAATATGCTGCCGGTTTCTCCGTAGCATATATCCGTTTGCAGTTTGTAGGAGATATGATCGGGGACCATCTGCTTGAGAAGCTACGGTTGCTAAGTCCCAGTTTCCGTGTGTAGGGTTTTATGCTCTTACCCTCTGGCCAGGATATAAAGGTGGTAGGTCTTCCTTGAGCGCATGCTGGTCAAAATATTTCTTTTGCTTGTGTTGCCTTTGTTTAAAAGCATCATATATTTGATCCTGATCTTGGTGGTTGTTTTCTATTTTTGTTGCAATTGGGGATTGGATTCGTCTACCCATGAGTAGCTGTGCGGGGCTGGGTATGGCGTTTGAGATAGGTGTGCAGTCTCTCAGTTTTTCAATGCGGTCAGCAGAGAAACGAATGGTGTCAACTCGAACATCCAGATCGATAGGGTCCGAATTACCAGGTGATGGCAGGCGTGATAACCCATCAGCCAATATGTTTTCGGATTCCTTGTTATAGGATAATCTGAAATTATATCCCTGTAGCTGGATGAGCATTCGTTGTAGGCGAGCTGGAGCTGAGGTGAGAGGTTTGTCAATGATCATGACAAGAGGTTTGTGGTCAGTGACAATTTGGAAACCATGACCGTATAAATATGTGTGGAATCTATGTGTGCCAAACACGATTGCCAGTAGTTCCCGCTCGATACATGCGTATCGTTGTTCTGTTTGTGTCAGACTCTTGCTTGCGTATAAGACAGGCATTAAATTGCCAGCTGAGTCTGGTTATAGAAGCGCTGCTCCTATTCCATGAAGATTTGCGTCACAGTGTAAGTAGATTGGGCGCTTGGGGTCAAAGTAGTGAAGCAGGGACGTTTCAGACACTTCACTCTTCAGGTTTTTGAAAACCGTCTGGTGGTGTGGCTCCCATTGGAATTCTGACTCTTTGTGAAGTAAGTCACGTAATACAGTGGTTTTTGAGCTGAAATCCTTAATAAAGCGGGATAGGTATGTCATTACACCTAGAAACTGTTCCAGTTCTGTTTTATTGCATGGTTCTGGCATTTCCTGTAGGTCTCGTACCTTTGCTGGGTCAGGTTTCATTCCAGAATGGGTGTATATATTTCCGAAGAAGGAGATTTCCTGGCGTTTTATCTCGCATTTCTTGGAATTCATTGTGAGGCCCTCTTGTGTGGCGACTTCCATGAGGTGCCTTAGGTTGTTGTCATGTTCACGTTCTGTTGAGCCATATACAACAATATCATCCACTATACCGCATGTTCCTGTGCACTTCTCAAGTATTCTGTCCATCTCGAGCTGGTAGATGTCTTGGCTCACGTTTAAACCAAATGGAAGTCGTTGGAAGCAGTACCTTCCAAATGGTGTTTGAAAAGTGGTCAGGATCTGGCTTTCCTGGTCAAGCTTTATAGACCAGTATCCTGCCTTAGCATCCAGTTTTGAGAAGTATTTTGCACCTGCAAACCGGTGATTGAGTTCCTCAACTGTTGGGATTTGATGATACGGCCGCATTAGGGCTTTGTTTAGTGCCCTTGGGTCTAAGCAGACCCTTATTGTGTTGTCACGTTTGGTTACATATGTAAGGGAGCTTACCCAGTCAGTTGGCTCCTCAATACGACAAATGACATTCTGTGACTCCATCTTGTCTAGTTCAGCCTTGATCTTCTCCCGCATGGCTATTGGTGTTCTTCTTGGTGCGTCTATGTGGCATGGAGTATTAGGGTTGACAGTGAGCTTGTGTGTTTTCTTGAACTCGCCAATGCGGTCGAATCTGTCGGGGTATAAATATGCTGTTGATAGGCTGTTGCTGAACGGATATGGCACAGTTCATTGTCACAACGTTGAAGGCTACAGATGTTGGCAGGCCCAGTATAGCTGGTCCTGGAGTGTTGACCACATAAAATTGAGTGTTGAACCATGAAGAGTCCTTGTATTTGCACCTGATGTTTGTGGTGCCATGGCATTTTATTTCAGTGTTGTTGTATGTTGTCAGTACGCATTTCGTTGGGTTTAGTGATCCAGGTATTGGGTTTCCGTCTTCGTTTATGACGGAGGGGCACATACTGCGGAATATGCGTAAAGGTAGTGTGTTTGCCTGTGCACCCGTGTCTACCTTCAGTTTGAGGCTGTGCGTACCTGGGTGGTCTGTCAATATAACGTTTATAATGACAAACGCTTCATTTTGTGTTGTTTTTTGTTTGTGCAGTGGATGTTCACTGTTAATAGTGCTGAATGTGAGGTGCTCCATCGCCGCATGTAGACTTTTCGGCCTGTTCCATGTTGTCTGTGCCTTGGCTGGCTGCGGCTTTTATGCCAGGGTTTTTCTTGTTTCCTGGGTCTGAGTCTCGCTGAGAAGCACAATTTGGCCCAAGGGCCCATTTTCCCGCAGGAGCTGCATATGTCGTTCTTGGCAGGGCAATGCTCCTTGCCAAAACGGTGGTCCCGTCCACAATTTTTACACAAGTTGCTGGTATTTCTGTTGCCTTCCTGGCGTTTGCGACCACCGCGATTTATGGTGTCTATCTGTGACAGGCCATGTAGTTGGTGTATTTTGTTTATATACACGACTGAAGCTTCATATGTGCGTGCTAATTTCACAGCCTCTTCTATTGTGTAGCCCTTCGGCTTGTTCAACAGTTCTTTTTGTAAGTCCGGTATGGGCGTGTTGGCTATCAGTATTTCTACTAAACGTTCGTTCATTTCATGGACTGTGAAATCGCATTTCTTCGCCTGTAAGCGACACCTGTTTAGAAATATGTCGGTCGTCTCGGTGGGTTTTTGTTGGTATCTACTGAGTTCGAGCCTACATATACGGTGGTTGGTTGCCGGTTCCAGCTGCTCCAAAAATGCGTTGAAAATTTTGTTGGCGTCTCCGGTCTTCGTTTGACATAGACCAACTGTTGTATCTACGAATTCCTTCCTCGCCAGTTGCGAGTAGAATGATAGGCACTTTCTCTTCTTTAGTTCCCTTCGCTGTGAAATAAAGTTCCAAACGTCGTTGGAATATCTTGAATGACTCTGCAGTGTTAGGCGAGTCCCAGTCGAGAATGGGAACTGGTATCGATATATTAGCCATAGTAGTAGTAGTGTTGTTGCAAGCTTCAACGAGCGTGTGTGTGTGTTTTACGAAGTTTTGGTTCGAAAAAAATATATATAATGTCTTACTTTTATCGTTGTTTTATTTTATTTTTCCCTTTATCTCGCCGCTGCCACCATGTCAAGCTGTGTTAGCTCGTGTTGTGTGGTTGGTTAATAGAGAGAAACGAAAAGACGCGTGTAGTTAGTTTTAAATATAAAACATGGAGGCCTTTATTTCCAGTGCGCATGCATGGTTGTTACAAAACAAGGATTGTCATGAAACGAAATGATAACGTTGTTACAAAACTAGGATTGTAACGACACGAAACGATAACATCGTTACAAGTATGAGCGAGCCTACCCAGAAGGCATGGGAAAAAACCTTTCGCGACATACACAAAAAGCGAACATACATACATAAATACATCCATACATACATACACACATTTTCACTTTTACATTTATAGATAACATAAGAAGTGTTAATAAAAAAAACTTTCATACATTTATTTATAACAAAATTCCATTTATTCATCTTAAGAAACTATTTTTTATACAATTTTTTTTTCTTTTTTTTTTTGATAACACACATTTATGACAAAATTCTGTAATACAACTTGTGAAATATGTAAATATATTATTTCACAAAGACGCTATTTATACAAATGTAAATAATAAAAATGCTTATTAGTTTTTTTTTGTATTTTTTTTCGTGATAACAAGTTTTTAAAACAAACAAAAAAGAACTATTTATAAAATTGTAAAAATGAAAAATTATTATTTTTTATTGTTTCGTGATAAAACAAAAAGTGTTAAAACTAAAATAATTTTTTAAAATTAATTATTTCCACATTTTTGTATTTCGTTTCATGCTTAGTGACTTCCATTCAATATTTACACAAACCGTGTCCATATCCGGTGTCTTAACTTTGCGTACTGAATTTTTGACTTGACTTAACCATATTTTCTTATACAATAAATATGTAAATTCAAACGACTGGCATGAATCATTTTGAAGCCTTTAAACTACTAAAAAGAAGTCATTTCTGACTGACAAAACATCAAGTGTAAGGGTTCATTTGTGCTTCTACAGCAAAGGAAAGCATTGATTTTCTCCACGTATCGCTGTCGGGTATTGATCTGCGTTAATGTTTGTGTTGTCTAAAGATGCTGCAGTTGCTGCACTGTTCAGCCTTGACACGAGATGCCGCCGCCCACGCAACATTTCTAGAAATAAACAGGTCACGTGACAGCAGAATCAGTTTGACATCATGTATCTTTTTCTTTTTTCCCTATCAATATTTCAGTAATTTTTGATGTCTTATAAGACGGCTGACGTTTTCCCTCATTTTCCGCGTGGCTGCTATCGGAACCACTGAAGAGGCAAAATACTGTCTCCACTTTTTTCTTACTCAGTATTTGTATTATGAAGCGATTTATTGAAATAAAATGTAAAAAAGGACATTATTGAACAGAAGGTATCCCCAAAACAATGTGAAAAACGGACCGCATGTTCCCGTGACGTCAGACTTGTGTTAACTATACGAACTATGGAAAAGTAGAAGCGACTTAATGATTTTTTTATAATCTTTGTTTATCTTCTTCAGACTGCAATTAATCATTAATCTTTGTCATAATTTTGTTAGGTTTTTAAGATTTACACAGTTTAATGATTAATAATATTATAAGATTTACGCAGTTTAATGATTAATAATATAAACAATTGTATATTAAATATCAAATACGGTTTTATTGAACGTTCTTTTGGTTACCTACGGGCTTCCATATTTTGTTCGGTAAAAAGAGGTGGAACAACACATGAGGGCGGGGGTGGGCCTATAAAATGCTTAATATTTGTGCAATAATATTTTCAAATCGGTTTTAATCTGGCGAGCTGACAAGAGCCATGTAAAAACGTAATATTAAAAAAATTAATTGAACACAATTAAAACTCTATGTTGTAACGGAACATTTTGAAATAATGGAATTTTAATCGTTTTAATCTTTTAAAAACTCGTTAAAATAAGTTGAACCACTAAAAAATTACAAAGTTAGCTAGAAAACAAACATTTAGAAAAATCAATTTAATTTTTTTTTTAAACAACAGTAAACAAGTAAAAAAATTTTTTTTTAATATTATAGGGAGTATAGTATCTTTAAAAAACAATATCTCCTTCAAAAACGGCTATAAAATGTGTTTTCAATCGATATTTATTCAATAAGGGACCAGTTTTCCTACCTAGCAAAAAGGGACGAGTTTTCTGGGTACGAGTATTCCGAGTACGAGTTTTCCTGAATTTAATTTTTTTATAAATGATTTTACCAAAAATTCTTCATAAGTTTTGGTTTCGGTTTCGATCATAGCTGAAGGAACACAAGCTGATGCACCAAAGTCATATGGATATTTTTTTTTATTTTTGAAATCGCAACTTTATAATATATAAAAATCGATAGAACATTAACTCTGAAATAATATATGCGAAATTTGCAACAATTAAAATATCATATTTAAGCGTACTTAACGATCTGGCTATGCTGGGCGCCCTTGCTAGCTTAGATAAATACTTTTTCAGTTTTAACAAGAGTTACGGTGATACTAGAGCATTTCTATTTACACCAGGAATACCAACATCAATATATTACATATGAATGAATCCCCTGTGGAATTTCCACAGGTCCCGCTAGTTATTATTTGCATCTTGTTTTTGTTTTGTGATTTTTTTACAGCAAAGCAAATCAATTTAATAAGCCACCAAATTTATATGATTAAAATAAAATTTAAACATTCATAGAAGGAAGGCACATAATAGTTAACGAAGCCCAACGCCCTCTCCATGTTAAAAATGGGTTTCTAAATTGTAACATTATTATTTAAAAATTCGTTCGTAACAACGAGGGGGAGGGGTTATTAATATTTTGTTCTTACATCGTTTTCTCATTTTTCCGACGGCGTCGACTATTTTCAACTGCTTATGAAAACTTTCAAGTAGCATGTTGTACACTAACGACGAACTGATACATTTTTGCTTTGTTTAAAATCAAAATAAACCTTTTGTCGTCTTTCAATTTGCAATACATTACAAGGAAAACATTTGAGAAAAAATATACCCTGGGATTTATTTAATAATTTGAAAATTTACGGAAAAAATAAAAACAAAGACAAAAAAAAACAACAAATCTCTAATTAAATATTTATAAATATTAAAAGACTCGGAATCAGAATTGGGAATCGAATCGGAATCGGGAATTTAGAATGGTATCGGTAATTGGATCGGAATCGGGATAAATTTTGGAATCATCCCATCACTAATATATATATATATATATATATATATATATATATATATATATATATATATACACGCACACACACACATCTATGGAACTCTCTTCCATTTGCCTGCTTTCCAGCTGACTATTATATAGTCATCTTCAAGTCCAACATAAACAAGTTCTTGATGACCCGTTCTCCTTAAGTAATCCGATTTACGAAATTGACACCTCTAACGATTACTATGATATTATCCCTTTGACTACTCTGCACTGTTAAACTCTTATCCTCGAGTGGCCCCTGGGCCTTGGTAAGTGGTGATTCCTTTGTCTATATATATATATATATATATATATATATATATAAAGAAGCATGCATAATAAAATGAAATCAAATGAAACACTGAAATAATAGAAGAGTCACCAGGTAACAAGTGCTACCTAAATCATAAAAAGAATTTTGTGAAAGAGAAATTGAGAAAAATGAAATTTGATAACAAAACATTTTTATACAAGTAAAAGAATATAAAAAAATTATTTTTCAATAATGAAAATGCTAATAGCTCGAAATGTTCATTGTTTGAATATGTGTGTATTTAAGAATTTGGCATTGAGTATGTGTGTGCGCTACTTTTGTTCTTGTATGTGCACAAGTGCTGAGGCCCATATGTGGGTCACTGGGTTCTTTCGCCTTTCTTTCTTTATCTCGGCCAAAGGCATCGTTGGGGTGTTGAGTTCCCTTCAGGTTCACTTGTGTTCAGGTTGACTGTTTGTTCCCAATTTCACACTGACTTATTACTTTCATGTATATGTGTTACTTTTTTAGGTTTGGAAATATTTCCATTGTTTAAGGCGTTCCCAATTTCACACTGACTTATTACTTTCATGTATATGTGTTACTTTTTTAGGTTTGGAAATATTTCCATTGGTTGAAAATTATTTGATTTAACATTTTCATGTTAAAAGTTAAATAGAAACACGGAAAAAGAAAAAAAGGGAAAAATCAGTTAGTGAATAAAATCGTAAAAGATGGTTTGAAATCAAAAAGACATGTAACAGCCTACCTGCCTTATCAACTCATGAAACGAAGTGAATGAAATAAAATAGAAGATGATCGAGTGATGATAATTATAAGTGAATGGATGGAAAAACAAAACTATGAAGAAAAGAAAAAATAAGACACTTACAAAAAGAATAGAATAAAAAAGAAACTGTGATTTAACGATCTTTTTGTTTTATATTTAAATTTACACCAGAAAGAAAAAACGGTACTTATGCAGTTTGGTTAACGCGATTTTTCTTAACCTTCCCAAGCGTTTCGATAGATATCTAGAAGAACCAAGATGTGGCGAGCCGCTTAACCAATCAAATTCAAGTTAGCAGCCGCTAAAAAAATTCAATTTATTTTTATTCAATTATTTTTTGTCAAAGTTCACACGAAAACGAACCACGTCAGAAGAATGTGGAGGGAAGCAAAGAAAAGAAGCAAAATCGAATGTGGGACCAATAGGGAACTATTAGAAAGCTACTTGACAGATTTACTGTGGAGACAGAAATTCAAAGATCTTTTCGCCTGCATAATGTATTAGGTAGCTCAATATTACTCTCAGCTTCCTTCCATTTTCTCTACATCCTCTTCTCTGCCTTCGCAGTTCGTGTCTGCTCTTGCAGCAAAAGAAAATTTACCAACCACATACCATCTATAAAAAGAAATCATTAAAAAAATTAAAAACAAAACAAACCCAAAACATAAACATGACCACTAAACATCGGTATAAAAATTGATAACTGACAAAAAAGGAATTCATAACAATATCCCCCCAGAAAAAAAAAACAAACAAAAAAAAAAAACAAGAATAAATGAAACATTTTTTTTTTAATTAAAAGTTTTAATAAAAAGAAATCTACAAAAGAAAATTTTTTCATATCTTGTTGAAATTCTTTTCGTTTTCTTGTTAAAATAAAAGTTTAACATTACCAGTAGTGCTTTAATTATTTTCTCCTAAAGATATATTAGACAGTATTTTGAGTTATTTGGGTTTTGGGCACCATCGTGTTTCTGCATCAACACATCCTGATTCTTTTTGATATCTGCTCGGAAACGCTCATGAAAGTTCGGAAAACCGCGGTAATAAAACTGCATAAGCAGCGAAAAACTTTTATGCTATTTTTACAGTTTCATCAAATCAAATTTGAAATAGACATTTGTAAAAGAAAAAGAAATTTTCGTTTCTTCCATTTTTCATTCTGGTTTATAGTTGTATTTATATAAAACAAAAACAAAAATAAATAGACTAAATTGTTACAAAGCGGGGACAAAACAAATCCCAATAAATATTTTTATCAAAAATCGTAACATTTACATAAAACGCTACACCTCATCGTACTTTGATTTTTAAAAGCAAATATTCACTTCCAGAACATTTAAATGCAAAACGCGCCAATTCACAAAAGAATGTACCTTCGATATTATAGTTCTAGAATGAATGTTTTCTTGTTTTCCTTGTGGCAGACTGGTCAATGACATTGCCAAAATCTATTACAGAACAGCCAGATCCGACAGTCTTAACTGGCTCATGGTTGACCGGAGATAATTTTTTTTATAAGTTTCATTTTGGAAAACCTTCTTTTACACCATGCTACAGAAACACATATTGTCAGCAGGAATTTTAGAGCCAGCATAAGATATGGCAATGACTCAACAAAGTCCGACTTGATGATAAACTGTAGGAATTGCAGTACAGTCCAGTGCTTGGCTTCCTCCAAGTTTATTTCCGCTGCTTGTAAGTGTCGTCTTAAACGTGAACTTTCTAGACAAAGGTTTTCTTCAGATAGCTCATCATACACAGCTGTGAGCTTAGCAACAGACAACCGTATTTTTTCCTCGCCAGCACAAATAATATGATCTGACTGAACGGCAGAAAAAGTCAAGAAAGTGTCATTCACTGCTTGTACTCTGGTATCCAACATGATATGGAAACGGTCCAGACACTCTAACGTTGCTTTCTTAGTCTCCTGCTGCAATGAAAATCCAGTATCTCTTGTCTCCTCTCCTGGCATTCTATTCTTTCTTCTGATTCTCCTCTCTGTTAGAGATATCAAGTTCTTCACATTTTGCAAGTGTTTGCTAGACAGTATTGTCAACAGCATTCGTATGCTGCTCTTCCAAAAAGACCTTGAGAGCCCTCAGTTTGGTAGCAACCATTTCCAGTGTAATACCTGGTGTTTGCATGTACTTTTGAGCTACATTTACTTCTTGTAAAATGTCAATCCATAATAACAAGAAAGCAATAAAAGAGATTGTGTGCATCGGCTCTTGTCTCAACGGTTTCTTCGACATACCACAGAGCTTCAATAGCTTTTGCAAACTGGTTAAACCTATGTATAACCAGCTTCATTGCATCAGCATGTGCACTCCAGCGAGTTGTGGATAATCTCTTCATTATAAGACCTGTGTGCCTGTGTGCTTTACAAACAGATCCCAGCAATGTGTCAACAGAATGAAAAAAATGTACAGCACCTCAAGGCTTCCAAAAAATGTTATATAGGAGGGATTGTTAGAAAACGAATGTTTCCCACAAAAGTTCAAAGAATGATTAGAACAAGGTACAAAAACGGCCCTTGTATTAATTTCCTTGATCTTTTTTTTTGCCCACCACCATCGATTCTGGCCATACTTGCAGCATTATCGTACCTATGACTGTGACAGAACTTAATAGCTAGTCCTTCGTTTTCTAATTTCTTGAGGATATCGTAAATCAATACAGTAGTTGTTTTACCTTTCAAATGTAAAATCCTAGGAATGTACTTCTTTGAGTAATGTTGACATTTGATCTGCATGCGAAACGTCTGGTGTGCTATCAAAAAGTATACCAAAGTACTTTGCATTCTTGACGTCAGCAACGAGTTTTCCAATCATATGTTTAGCCAAAAGAGAAATAAACTTGTTCTGTGTTTTAGGCGACATGTATGAAAATATTACCTGACTGTCCGCGCTTTGCTGGAGGCTGAAAAGATGTTCTCATCATAGTGAGATAACAATTCAACAAGCTGCAAGAAGTTACCTTTGTTTAATGAGAACGTAATCTCGCGATGTCGTCTAAATGACAAGTTCTGTCATGCAAGAAAAAGTATCACTTCTAAAACTCTGTGCAGAATGTCTCTGAACTTCCTTTTCTCTTTCTTCATCGGGGAAATGTATGCTGCATCGATAGTTTTTTTGCAGTTGGAGTCCTGAAGCCAGCGTTTCTCATTTCTTCCAGCACGACAGATGATCCTTTGATTATTCATGCTCAATAATTTTGAGATTTAGCTTCCACTGGGCGTCAAAACCAGATGAGGCTTCAAACTCTTCTTCAGATCGAGCTACAAAAATGTTTATTTGGCTGGAAAAACAAATTGTGTCGAGCATTAGGTGAGAATAACAAAAAATGGCCGCCACTTGTTACAAGTAACGGACATTTTTTTCTTATTCACACCTAATGCTCGACACAATTAAAATAAAATTCAATTAAACATTTTAAAGTGAGTAAAATCACTAAAAACTTATTCAGAAGAGAAGAGTGACTTATCTTACCGTTGATAACATTTAGTTATTATATATTTGTTTTCTAACCACTTTTTCGTACCCATGTGTATAGTAAAACAAACCCATAATTAATTTTCAGTAGCTGAGAAACGTGAAAACTAAATTGTCAAACAATATCAAAGATAGAAAAAACAATTTCTATCAGTAGTTGGGATTTTATTGCCTTATAACCCTCCTCCCCCCATACAGACACATAAACTGAAACCAAAGAAGAAATGTCACTGAAAAGTATTTTTGCATACAGGTTCGAAAAGTTTTGAATTCACTAATTCCATTAATGGCCACTTTGTTTGATTTGAAGGTTATTTTTCACCACCCCTTGTAGGGTTTGCCAATGCTGTCTAAGAGACCTCGGATATATATATATATATATATATATATATATATATATATATATATATATATATATATATATATACTCTGTGCCAGAATTATATGCAAATCGATATTTTTATTCTAACTGATCGTTTTCAATGAAAATCTGTGAAACTTCGCACGTTATACGGCAACACTAACACATGTGCAGATATAAAATTTTAAGCTGATCTGCGCAATAGCAAGCAAATGGCAGCCATTTTGGTGACTTGCAGTTTTTCTCAGTGTGCCAACTTTATATGCAAGATGGGACGTAAAGGTGCTTTAAGTCAAGCTGAGAAGTCTAAAATTGTTCAAAGGCTCCATAATAAGATTTCCACCTTAGAAATTGCCAAAGAATTTTATCAAAAAATATTGTACTAACCCTTAACTTTGCAACAGATGCTCTGACAAAGGGAAAATTCGTAAGAAATCACATCTGTCATGTCGAACAATGAGAAAGATCAAGAGAGAAGTTCGCCATAATCCACTTGAAACTAGCAAACAAGTTTTTGAAAAAGCTGGCGTTCCTGATGTGCCCAAATCAACTCGTTGCCGTATCCTGAGGACGATTGCAAAATTTGGAAAGCCAGAGGTCCACCCTCACTTGAAAGATATCCATAAGAAAAATAGGATGGAGTGGGTAAGAGATCACATGAAGGTGAATTTTCAAACTGTTTTGTTCACCTATGAGTGTCGAGCGACCCTTGATGGATCCGATGAGTGGAGGGGAGGATGATACCATAATGAAGGTCTACGTCCCCAAAGGATCAAATGTCAACAAGGAGGTGGTGGTATGATGTTCTGGGCTGCAATCATTGGCAATAAGCTGGTAGGACCATTCAGAGTCGTAGATGAAGTGAAAATTACCACCAAACTCTACCTTGACTTCATTAAGGAACACTTGGAACCCTGGCACAAAAAGAAGAATTTAGCATTCCGGAAAAAGATGGTATTCATGCATGATAATGCACCGTCTCATTCTGCAAGGATAACCACTGAATATTTGGAGAGAGTTTTTGCCAGACATGGGAAAATAATGCGATGGTCAGCCTGTTCTCCAGATTTAAATCCCATCGAAAATCTGTGGAGCATCTTGAAACAAAATATTTCTCCGGAAGAAAGCCGTACAACTCCAAGGATGACCTCTGGAATGCTATTCTGACTGCTGCCAAAGACATTTTATCAGATGAAATCGAAAGTTTGACATCTCCAATGAACCAAAGGCTTTTTGCTCTTGTCAATAAAAATGGCAATTATATAAAATATTGATTGTAGTATGAGACCATATTGAAGTTGTTTGTTCTTTAATATTGTTGTTCTCAATTTACAAATTCTTAGAATAATCAATGTTTCGATGATCTTTTAACACTTCACCATATTTTAGCATTGGTTTGCATATAAAGTTGGCACGCTGAAAAAAAATGAAAATCACCAAAATGGCTGCCAATTGTTTATTACTGTGCAGATTAGCTTAAAATTTTAGATCTGTGCTTGTGTTTGTGTTGCCATATAACATGCTAAATTTCACAAATTTTCATTGAAAACTATCGGAGTTAGAACAAAAATATCGATTTGCATATAATTCTGGCATGGGGTGTATATAAGAATAACAGTATAGCTACATTCCAAAATAATAATAATAAAATCAAGTGTAAAAATGAAGTTGAAACAATCAAGCAGAAATGACTGAGACGAATGGATAAATTAAATACAAATTTTTTTTTTTTAAATTCTAAATAAATGAACAGAACAGACATGATTGTTTTCTTTGTGAACAGTGACTGAGGTAATTAAATGTTTTTTATGTAATGAAGGAGACAGTTCTGCGACTGCGGTATTAAAAGTTTTCCATGCAATGAAAAAGACAGTCCTGCAACTGAGGTATTAAAGGTTCTATATGTAATGAATAAAAGTTCTTTTTAGGAAGAATTAAACAATATAAAAGTCCCTCGCTGTTATAAGGGACATAATTACGGATAGCACCGGATACAAAACGGTGTATAAAAGAGCGTCTTGAATTGTCTTGGAGTCAGTTCAGTGGTACGCACTAGCCCGACCGTCTCGCGTCTTACACTCTCCAAGTGTAGTCAGGATTAACCAAGCTCCAGGACGAGCATTCCGCTCACACACATTAAGTTACTTTTTCCTTTACCTTCATTTACGCATATATCAACTTCAAGGCGAGCAGCCATTTTGTATTGTGTATTTATTCGAAGTACGAATAAACCTTTTGTTACGCATTCCACTCGGCGTATTTTGTCATGTTATTATATACCGTCAAAACGGGATATAACAGTTGGCGACAAGGATGATTCTTATCTCTTAACAGAGATAAATTACCGTACTAATAGGACTGTGTACTATTCAAATTTACAAGGATTTCGTTACTGAACACGTACGGCAAAGAACTATTCGAAATTGTCTTACATAAAGTACGGATTTCTCCGATATGAACTCTCGGAAAGGTAATAAAATTGTACTTGAAAGATATTGACAAGGTAAAGTGAACTTTATTTATATTTTTTGAAGAAAAAAATATGTGAGGAACGCAGGCGGAATTCGAACCCGGCACCTTTGGATTACGTTGTTGGAAGAAAAAATAAAAGAACTTTTACGATTTTTTGTTTCTCTAAATTAAACAGACTATTGTTATAATTTAATTTTTTTTTCTTTCGTGCAACCGTATTTTTGTTGAAAAACAGTTTGCTCATTTTCGGGCATTATTCGTTGTGTAAATTTGAAAAGTATTATTGTGTAAAATTACGTTTAGGCAGAATTACTATTGCTAAATTGTATGAACTGTGTGGAAACATTTATTCTTGCAAGACTTGTTGCTAATTGGCGAAAAACGTATACTTACGAAATTTTGTGGAATCATTGTTGTAAATTTTAGAAAGACATTTTTTTTTTAAATATGGAACAATTGGCTGAGTTGACGAAAGTGCTAACTCTTAGCGTTCAGGAACAGTCAAAAATGACACAACAATTCTTAGTGCAACAACAACAACAGCTGCAACAACAACAGCAAGAAATGACACAAAAAACTTTAGAGGCACAACAAGAACAAACAAAAATACTTCAACGCCAAATGTCGACTCAACAAAAGAATTTGGAAAAATTAATTCAAACCTCGACAACTGAGAAAAAAACGAATTTTTCTGCAGAAGGTATTTACAAATTCTTTGTCGGAATTTCACTACTCTCCCGATACTGGCGTTACATTTCCAGCATACTATAGAAGGTATGAAACAGTTTTTAAAAAGAGGTGTTCGGATTGGACCGACGAAGAAAAAATCACGCTGTTGCTCCAAAAACTGGGTACTGACGAAAACACTAAGTACGCTAACTTAATTTTACCCAAAAAACCGGAGGAAGTGACCTTTGAAGAGACAATTAATACGTTGTCTAGAATAGTTGATAAAAGAGATAGCCTTTTTCACTCTAGATATAAATGTTTGAATTTACAGAAATCGGAATCTGAAGACTATTTAGAGTATGCTTGTATTGTAAATTGCTTATGTGAATCATTTAAATTAAATGAAATTTCTGCGGATTTATTTAAATGTTTAATCTTTGTACAGGGACTCACAGAACCAAGGGACAAAGATATCAGATCCCGGATCCTGACAATTATGGAGTCGGACCCAAATATAACTTTACAAAAAGTTACCGAGGAATGTCAACGTCTCATTAATATCAAGAGAGATAACACCCGCATTGAAGAAAAAAACGTTTACAAGGTACAACATGTAAAAAGGCAAAGGACCCCTAGAACTTACAAGACCCAAGAACAAAGGACCCCTAGAATGCACAAGTACCAAAATTGTGAATGTTGCGGAAGTACGAGACACACCAAAAAGACCTGCTGGTTCAGGAATAAGATATGTTACGAATGTGGGTTCAAAGGCCACAAGGGAACGTACTGTGACCAGAAGAAAAAACGAAAGACTGACAAAGTGAATGCGCTTCGCACAAGGAAAGAGAAAAGTTGCGAAAGGCGTAAGTATGTCAGTGTTCACATAAATGGACATCCTGTAACATTACTCCTGGATAGTGGTTCGGACATCAGCATCATAGATGGAGATATCTGGAGAAGGATCGGTCGACCCGAACTAATGGAAACCAGCAAGATGGCGAGGAGTGTGTGCAGCAAAAAGTTGGAATTTAAAGGAGAACTGAGGTGCAACATGACATTTGATGGTCAGACACGCACGTCCAAAGTGTACGTGGTTCCAGGAAGGAACACAAGTCTGTTTGGAGTGGATTGGTTTGTCCTGTTTAACTTATGGGAGCGACCAGTTAATTCTTTTTGTTATAGGCTGAACACAGAGAAAGCAAACCAAGTGGAAGACTTTCTGGACGATGTAAAAGCAGAATTTCCAAGGGTTTTTGCTGAAGGACTTGGACATTGTGTGAAAGTAGAAGCCAAATTTGAAGTGAAGAAAGATGCCACCCCAGTGTTCAAACCTAAAAGAAATGTACCGTTTTCATCGATGGACGCAATCGAGAAGGAGTTGGAAAGACTTCAACAGTTAGAGGTTATTGAAAAAGTTGACCATACGGATTGGGCCAGCCCGACGGTATATGTGAAGAAAAAAAATAACAAAATCAGGGTCTGTGCGGACTTCTCAACAGGCCTTAATGACTGTTTAAAGGACCACAATTATCCCCTTCCGTCGGCAGAAGATCTATTCTCAAAACTAAATGGAGGAAAAATTTTTTCCAAGATAGACCTCTCAGATGCGTACTTGCAAATCAAGGTCAATGATGAATGTTCAAAGTACCTGTGCATTAATACGCACAAGGGTATCTTCAAGCTAAAGAGGCTTCCTTTTGGCTTAAAGGTCGCCCCTGCTTTGTTTCAACAGATAATGGATACGATGCTCGCAGGGTTGGAATTTGCGATGGCATACCTTGACGATATCTTGATAAAGAGCAGTAATTTGCAAGAACATAAGAAGCACGTCAGAGAAGTACTTAAGAGAATAGAGGGGTTTGGTTTCAGATTGAGTCCGGAGAAATGCGATTTCTTCATGAAAAGGATCAAATACCTGGGTCAAATAATATTTGGAGTCAAAAAGTTTAACCGTTTTCTCCATGGACGAAACTTCATATTACAGACGGATCATAAACCACTAATCACGATATTTGGATCGAAGAAAGGCATCCCTACACATACTGCAAATCGACTACAGCGATGGGCTGTAACTCTCTTAAACTATCAGTTTAAGATGGAGCATGTGTCATCAAAAACGTTAGGACACGCGGATGCACTGTCAAGGTTGATTCCAAAAAGAAATGAAAGTTTCGAAGAGACGGTAATTGCAGCTCTTAAAGATGAAAGTGAATGCTCAAATTCAATATGCAATATGATCCATGAACTCCCGGTAACTCTAGAAGAGATTAAAAGAGAAGCTGCAAAAGACGTTTTTATAAAGCAAATGAAAAATCAAGTAGGACGGACGGAAAGAAATAAGATGGCAAGAGAAATTACACCTTTTTCCATTTGCGAAGATGTGTTTATGTATGCCGATAGAATCGTGATTCCACAGGTATTACGAAAAAGAATGCTAAACGAATTTCACACAGGTCATCCTGGCATTTCAAGGATGAAATCCCTAATTAGAAGTTACGTATATTGGCCTGGTATGGATAAAGAGGTGGAAAACTGTGTCAAAGCGTGCAAAGGATGTCAATTAGCAGCCCGAGATCCGCCTGTAAAAACGACCCCGTGGCCAAAGACGGACTTGCCCTGGTCATGACTGCATATTGATTATGCCGGACCCCTAAAAGGTTTTTTTTACTTAATTGTAGTGGACTCTTTCTCCAAATGGCCGGAGATATTCAAGATCAGACATCCAACATCAAGGAACACTGTAAGTGCACTTGACGAAATTTTCAGCCGGTTTGGTGTACCAAAGACCATAGTGAGTGACAATGGTACAGCATTCACAGGTTACGAATTTAGAGAATTCTGCAACTCACTGGATATACAGCACATCACGACGCCTATTTACCATCCTAGATCGAATGGGTTGGCAGAAAAATTTGTGGACACGTTTAAGCGGGCATTAAGGAAAAACATGAACATTGACACAGATGAGCGGACAATACAAACATTTCTAGCGATCTACAGAGTAACCCCAAATCCAAACAATGATGTAAATTCATCCCCTGCAGAACTTATGTTCGCCAGAAAAATTAGATCCATTTTCGATAGACTTCTACAGGATAAAAAGAAAGTTACCAGAAAAGAAAACTTTAATGTAAAGTGCTATTCCCCAGGAGATAAAGTTTATTTTAAAAATTTTCAGAATGGAAAAAATCATTGGGTGGACGGTATTGTTAAGAAAAGAATTGGGAACATGGTCTATACTATTCAAGGTCCCAGTTTTGTCTGTAAAAGACATGTTAATCAAATCCGTTCCAGAATTTCGGAAAATACAGAGGAAATTCCAATGGAAACGTTGTGCGACACATTTGACATTCCAAAACCGGTGGGTATACATGGACCCATGAATGTATCTCCTGAACATACCGCACGGGCTGAACAGAATTCTTTACCAAAGGAAACTCTGACCAAAAGGAAGAGCACACGTAAAAGGAAAGTCGCCAGGCGTTTAAGTCCTGATCCTAAACGGAAGCGATATTAAAGCTAAAATCGGGAAGATTTCAGCTTCAGGGGGAGGTGTTATAAGGGACATAATTACGGATAGCACCGGATACAAAACGGTGTATAAAAGAGCGTCTTGAATTGTCTTGGAGTCAGTTCAGTGGTACGCACTAGCCCGACCGTCTCGCGTCTTACACTCTCCAAGTGTAGTCAGGATTAACCAAGCTCCAGGACGAGCGTTCCGCTCACACACGTTAAGTTACTTTTTCCTTTACCTTCATTTACGCGTATATCAACTTCAAGGCGAGCAGCCATTTTGTATTGTGTATTTATTCGAAGTACGAATAAACCTTTTGTTATGCATTCCACTCGGCGTATTTTGTCATGTTATTATATACCGTCAAAACGGGATATAACACTCGCTTACTTTAGTGGAGAGATAGAAAAGGGTAAAAATAAAAAGTCCATCACGGTAACACGTCCATCTCCATGTGGAGGAATTAATTGTCGAGCGTGCGCGCGTTTAACGTTCACGCGGACAGAGTCGATGATGATGATGTTACAGCATGCTGCCTTGTGATCAACTGTTTCGTTTGGGTGCAAAAATGCCCTTTTTATACATTTCCAACCGGCTCCACGGAGACCTTCAGAAAAACATTCTTTTAAATTTGTTTTCCTTGTAATCCGATTGGATGAAAAGAATAACATTCTTATTTATTTATTTTTTTTTTATTACATTTTCACCCCAAACAAGGCACATTGCCACTTTGATGTAGGAGGCTACTATCAGGGACATAAGCTACAGGGGTACTATGTGGGGAGTTCGGCAGCAAGATGTCGGTTCATGTTACACTTGAACTTGTGCATATCAGTACAGTTTAGGAAGCAGAAACTCGGCAGGGAATTCAAAAGTCCAGCGGTTCTGGGGAAGAAACTACTGGAGTAGAAAGATCTCTTACAACTGTGAAGGGGTGGGATTTTGCTGCTTGTCAGGTTTATCAGGGGTATTTATGTCGAGGGGGTACAAGTGCTTGCAGTTTGTCGGAGCATTCACCGTTAAAATACTTGTAGAACAGGCAGAGGGATGCTATATTTTGTCGATGCGACAGAGGCTGAAGTTTAAAAGACAGTTCAGGACTTATTAGGTTGGCGACTCTCTTTTGAACCTTGTCTAGGAGTGAGAGACTAGTAGCAGATTCACCAGCCCAAATATGACAACAATACTCCATACATGGGCGAATGGTGGCCTTATAGATACTTTCGGGCATTAGTAGCTTTCTAGCATCGTAAAGAGAACCTATCTTTTTCACAGCAGTCCTGGCAATGCTCTCAATGTAATTTTTCCAACTCATGTTTCCTGTGAGCGTTAGGCCAAGGAGTTTAAAAGATTTACTTTCAGATAAAGAGTCTTTGGCCATTGCTATTGGTGGTGGAGAAGGTTTCTTGTAGTTATTGAAGGAAACAAGTTTAGTCTAGGCAGCATTGAATGTGACCATCCATTTTTGTCCCCATTCCACTACAGATTGGAGGTCGTCCTCTTGTGTTTCTGCCATTTCTCTAGATATGTGTTCTTTTCTTTTCCTGTTGTGTCGGTTATAGAGCGTGGTGTCATCAGCATATATACCCATCTCACAGGCAATTTTGTCAGGGAGATCATTTATGAATATCAGGAATAATAGAAGTCCAAGGATAGACCCCTGGGACACTCCTGCATTTATATCATATTGTTTAGATGTATGACCGTCAATGACAACCTGGATTTTTCTCTTATCTAAGAAGGATTTAATTATGTTAAGCATTCGTCCAGTGATACCATATGATCTGATTTTCCTGAGAAGACCTTCATGCCATACCCTGTCAAAAGCCTTAGATATATCTAGAGCTACCGCTCTACCCTCTCCTGCTTTATCAAGTGAATGGTATATACGCTCAGAGATTACAGTTAGGATGTCTGCCGTGGAACGGGCTTGCCTAAATCCATATTGTTGGTCGGTCAGGAGTTTAGTATCTGTAAGGTGATGGACTAGAGCTTGGTTAATTATGGACTCAAATATTTTGGTGAAAAGTGGGAGGAGGCTAATGGGGCGATAATTTACTGTGTCAGTTCTTTCGCCATATTCATGATGTAATATGCTTCTTACGACGTCCATGTGAACAGGTGAAGTTTCGCTTATAAGTCCACCGAATTTGCGTGGGTGGAGAAAGGGAAATGTATACACAACTGAAACAATGTTTATACATCCACATGCGCGTAACTGGGTTTTACAGTTGGGGCAGCGCGCCATAATTCTGTTTGAGTAGATTCGGCGTCTGGACTACGATAATATATATATATATATATATATATATATATATATACAAAACCACTTAATCCTTTCTTTATAATATTTTTTTCACAGTTAAAAAAATGAGTATGATCAAATAATTTCAAGTGTACTATTAAAAACTTCAATAATACAGGGTTTAGAGTTTTCAATAAAATTCGGCAAAAAGATTCTTCAATGACTAATTAATTTTTGTTTAATTGTTTGTAATATTTTCGAAAAGATTTTTTAAAAATTAAAAACTTAAAAATTACATAATATATACATAATATTTCCGACTATTTTCAGACCTTAATTTGGCTGAAAAAATTTTAGGGGGTGCAATTTTGTCACCACCCTTAGGCTGTCACTTGAGGCGGACCGCCCTCAGCTACACCACTGTGATGTACGTATCCTTGATGAAACGAAAAATATATATAAATCAAATAAATGGTTGCATTTCATTCGAAAGTCCGAAAAAAAGCTAAAAAAGAGTAGTCCAAATAATCCAAATCTTCCTGTCTGTTTCCCTCTTTCTTTCTTTTTTATCATTCATTTCTTCATTCTTTAATTAATTCATTAATTCATTCTTTCTTTCTTTCTCTTTCTACTAACAGAAAGACCTAGCGTGGCCTGTGATTACTGTGATTAAATGAAGAATGGAATAATTTTAAAATTAAGTGGCATATGTGTGTACATGTGTGTGTGTGTATATGTATATGTGTGTATATATATGTATATGTATATATATATATATATATATATGTGTGTATATATATGTATATGTAAGTTTCGTGGTTAAATTTTAAATTCTGAAAAAACAACATATAGAGACATATATTCGATTTAAGAATTTATTGTTTGACAAAAGGAATATATAGAAGGGGTTATTTTAATTTCCTTAATCCATGGATTTTCAACAATGGCTATATCATCAGAGGAAATGAAATGCAGTTAGCAAAATATCCAGCTGCAAATGGACGCTATTTTGCTTTTCAGCACAATTATTGAAAATAGTTTTTTGAGTGGTTGTGGATAATTATATGGAGAAAATTATACGAAAAGAGAAGTTGATACAACTTTTCGCATAATTTTCTCCATATAATTATCCACAACCACTCAAAAAACTATTTTCAATAATTGTGCTTGTTAATCTGTGTGAGTGATCTCCCTTGAAAAACTCTCCCTGCTAGTGAGGCGTATCCGTTGTCGAAGTCCGTCATTTATATGTTTATATACTTCTTTATATGTATTAACAGTTCTTGTATTTATCAACTAACATTGGTAGTAGAGCAAAACGCAAATATGGCTCCAAATGTGTATATGGATTGACTGATGCATCAAGGTCCTGGTACCTGACACTCAAAGAAGAATTATTGAAATCAGGAGCAGTGGTTTCAAAATATTATCAAGCCATATTCACATGGAACTTTGGAAACAAGCTGCATGGTATTATGGCTACTCATGTTGATGATTTTTGTTTTGCAGGCTCAGAAATTTTTCAGAGCAGAGTTATAGACCGGATTCGTCACTTGTTTAAGATCAAATCTGAGGAAGTTGCTGAGTTTCGAAAAACGGGAATGCTGTTAAACTTGGACAGGACGAATATGTCAAAAAGCTAAAGTGTATCCCACTAGAAGCAGGCAGAAATTTGAAAGATGCAATATCATCAACAGAGGTTACTGAAACCAGCCAATTGATCGGTCAACTTAATTGGTTAGCCACCCAAACCAGACCTGATCTTAGTTATGATGTTAGCGAGTCTAACAGGGTGGTAAAAAAAAGCAAAAAAAGAAAAATGTCATATAGATATTCCAGACTTAGGAAACCTTGAACACCTAAAAATTGTTGCATACAGTGATGCTTCTTTTGGCAATTTAACAGATGGAGGTTCACAGGGAGTGCTGAAAAGCAAAATAGCGTCCATTCGCGGCTGAATATTTTGCTAACTGCATTTCATTTCCTCTGATGATATGAGCCATTGTTGAAAATCTATGGATTAAGGAAATTAAAATAACCCCTTCTATATATTCCTTTTGTCAAACAATAAATTCTTGAATCGAATATATGTCTCTATATGTTGTTTTTTCATAATTTAAAATTTAACCACGAAACTTATATATTGCTCTATTCTTAAATGTTGAGCTTTTCCTTTTTGGCTAGGATCACCTTGAAAGTATTGCTTCAAGTAATATCTATCAGGATTTTTCATCTGAATTCTATCAGTGTCTTATCTCATATATATATATATATATATATATATATATATATATATATATATATATATATATATATATATATATATATATGAGATATATATATATGAGATATATATATATGAGATATATATATATGAGATATATATATATGAGATATATATATGAGATATATATATATATATATATATATATATATATATATATATATATATATATATATATACTAGCAAATGTACTCGTTGTTGACTGGGTTCAAAAACAGCCTACAGAAAATGGACTCTGATTTATTAAAGTATGATAGGTTATGAAAAGGAAGGGTTGTAAAGAGATAGCTTCGAATTCGGAGGTATCAAAACCAAAGCAAAATATGATGAAAGTAAAAATAAAATAGATAAACCCCATAATTTATTATACCATACTTGTTCACACTGAAACACTTATCACAATATTCTGTGGATCTATATTAAAAAACCTTGTTAAACTTTGTGACATATTTCCATTCTATGGAGGTCAGGCGCGAACGAACGCTCAATAATTTTATTATACCATATTTCTTCAAACTGAAACATAATTATCAAAGTATACTTACGCAGATAGATATGAAAAGTCTTTATTAAAGTTTGTACCTATTTCCATTCTATGGAGGCCAGGCACGAGCGCAGACCCCACAATTTTATCATACCATCCCTATTTAAGTTAAAACATACTTATCAAAGTATTCTTATGTACATCTATATCAAAAACACTTGTAAACGTTTTTAATTTTTAAATATTTTTATTTCAATATTTTGTGGACCAGGCGCGAACACAGACCCCACAATTTTAATGAACCACCGTTCTGCAGGATCAAATATACCCATTCCTGTGTCTCGATACATCTTCTATCATTATATGTAATCAGTTTTTTTAAAATAGTCAACCATATAGGAGCCTATTCGTGACCCCCCCACCCACAGCTTTATATATATATATATATATATATATATATATATATATATATATATATATATATATATATATATATATATATATAGAGAGAGAGAGAGAGAGAGAGAGAGAGCGAGTCATCACATTCGGATATAAACTAGAAAATGCCATATATAAACTAACATTTATTGTATTGTATTTACTTCATTTTTTTTTTCTTTCCATATCTTCGTGCTTTTTCTTTCTTTTGCGTTTTCAGCATTTGACTTTCTTTTTTTTTTTAATTTTATTAACAATACAACTAAACTGTTCCTGACGTTAACGAAGTAACAATATCAGTATATCTTTTCTCCTGACGTAAGACGTGACGTCGATGTTTACGTCAAACTGACCGAAGATCACGTAAGATTATCGATCTTCTGGGAGCGAGGAAGAGGGATGTCGCTGGTAAAGTACGTTGACTGACCATCCGGAGTTCCATGTTTGAGTTCCATATGACCCCTATCACCATTTTCACTTGAAAGGCTGACAACAACAACTCTTGGGAGAACAGTAGTACAGAATAGTTAACAGTCAAGAACTCGTAAAAAAAAGAAGAAAACAACAAAAAACAACAACAAAAAAAAAACAGCTTTCATTGATATAAAATTTTGAAATATTTTTCCCCCCACGAGAAAAGTATGCAGATCGATCGGTAGAAATTTAATTCTATTATGTTTGTTGTTTTTGTTTTTTGTTTACGAGTTCTCTCTCGACTGTTAACTATTCTGGACCTTTACCTCTGTTTCGAACAACAAATCACAAAAAATAAATAAGAATGTTTCTTTCAGATATTCCCTCATTCAAAATTCTCTTTTATTTATTTATATTTTGATTTAAATATCATTTTTTTTATTCAAATATTATAAGGTTATGAAATAAATTCCCCATACGGAAATTAAGCATAATTGTATATATATATATATATATATATATATATATATATATATATATATATATATATATATATACAATTATGCTTATATATATATACTAGCAGTTCAGTTCGGCTTTACTCGGGCCCTATATATTGTTCCTAACATTATGTGCATATGTTAAATATATTAAAAAGTTTGACTCATGTCCAGGTAACCTACATCTAAAATTTCAAATGTTTAGACCCAAAATTGGGGGAGGAGTTTGGTAGAGTCAGCAAAGGTAGACTCTTTCAAATTTGACTTCTTGGCAGCCAAATTTTCACCCAAAAACTGATTAAAAAGGTTGCTGCATGTCTTAATATCCTTTATGAAAAATATCAAATGTTTAGGCATAAAATTGGCTGAATAGTTTGTTAGAGACCACAAAGGTCAAATCTTTTGAACTTGACGAAAATTTCTGGGGGTGTCGCCAAAAATCGTCTTTTTGGGAAACGATTGGGGTAAAAAAAAGAGAAAATAATGTCATGCAACAACACAAAGAGAAATAAAAGGTAATTAATTGAGACCCTGTAAACTGTTAGAATTATAAATGTTTATTTAAAGAAAAAGGGTGGCTGGTTGCTTTGAATTCCCAAAAGCTTGTAAAATAAAATTTACTAAGTAACAAATAGAGAGAAAAAAAAAGGGTGAAAAAATCAAAGACAAAAAAGCATTCAATATAAAAAGGAAAAAAGGCAACTGGGCAAAATTTCACTTTAAAATGGTCTCTCAACAGGGAGACTTTTCAAAATATATAAAATGTTCTTAATATCAAAGGCTTACTTGAAGTCTGAATGAAAAAGAGAATAAACATTTAAAAAAAGGGAGTCCTTTAAGACGTGTTTTTTCACAAATAAAACCAACCTTCAAAGGTTTTTTTAAAATTTCTCTCTCGCCCGAAATAGGGTTCCAAACAAATGGTCCACTCTCCTTTTCATGAAGGGTTGTCAGTGTCTCTCTCTCTCCTTATTCCTCCTTTCTTTGGAGTAAGCAGTTTTACTCCAAAATTCCGACACTGTTCTTATAGTTGGGCTCTCTACCCAACGTTTAAATAAGATGAAATTTATCGACGGCACGTCGAATGTTCTTCTTTGAAAGGGAGGTACCTACAAACACTTCAATACAGTTCTTATAGTTGGGCTCTCTACCCAACGTTTAAATAAGATGAAATTTATTGACGGCACGTCGAATGTTCTTCTTTGAAAGGGAGGTGCCTACAAACACTTCAATACATTCCTTTTAAAAAAAAGCACTCCACTGTCAGAAAAGGATAAAAAATATACAAAATACGTTGCCAAAAAACGGTCAGCAACGGAGTCTAAAGGATGCTTCTTCCAAGATGGCCAACCTCCAAACTGATTTTTTTTTAAAAGGGCACATAAAACGGGGCACTGTGGCGTTGCGAGAAGTTCCACAAGGATCCTGATTGGCCAATAGCCAAGGGCAAAAAGGAGGAAGAACGAACAGGTCGTTTCAAATTGGGAGAGAGATAGAGAAAGAGAGAGAGAGAGGTAAAGAGGGAGATGGGGCGAGAGAGAAGCGCACACACTCACAGGTTAGTTAAAGGCCGACTACTAGATACGGGAAGGGAAGGGAGTCACAAAGCCAGCGAGTCAGTCGCTCAAGGCAGCCCATCTCCCACCCCACTTGCACTGTGTGATGGCGACAAGAATCTTTAAAGTAAAATTTTGGAAAAACTTTGACTTCATGCAGCCAAATTTTCGGCCAAAAACCGATTAAAAAGCTAGCCCTATGTCTGAATACACTATGTAAAATTTCATATGTTTAGACCAAATATTGGCTGAGTAATTTGGTAGAGACCGCAGATTTTTTAAAACTTTGATCCCAGTTTTGACATTTATTGTTTTGGGCTTAAATTTAAATGCTTGTCTGAATACCTGTTATGTATAAATTTCAAATGTTTAGACCAGAAATTGGCTGAGTAATTTGGTAGAGACTGCAGAGGTCAATTTTTTTTTTAAACTTTGACCCCAATTTTAACCCCATTTATTTTTTGTGGCTCAAATCAAATTAACATTTATTTTTTGTGGCTCAAATCAAAGTTTGATCCATGTCCAAGCAATCTACATTTAAAATTTCAAGTGTTTAAATCCAAAAATAGCAGAGGAGTTTGGTAGTTTTCAAAGGTCAAGTCGTTAAACATTGACTCCTTCACAGCCAAATTTCTGGCTGCAAACTGGTTAAGAAGATTTTCCCAATCTCAATACTCCTTATGTCAAATCTCGGGTCTCTAGACTGAAAATTGACAGTTATTTGGTCAGGAAATGTACACACACGCACATGTTCACTTATATATATATATATATATATATATATATATATATATATATATATATATATATATATATATATATATATATATAATATTAAATTCGTTTATCCAAACAAACGGCTACATATGTGCATACATGTTTCTATAATTTCCCATTACAGAGAAATCACATCATCAGGCCAACAATATCATTTGGTAGACACACACACACACACACACACACACACACACACACACACACACACACACACACACACACACACACACACACACACACATTATTACCGGTTTATCTGCTTAGTTACACATGTTTTAGTTACCGAATCGTATCAACGATCCAATAACTTCATCGAACTTTACAGAAATGATTATTACGATTAGGAAAAATAAAGGGGTGGGGAATGATTTCAATTCTAATTCGACAACAGTTAAGTTTTAAGATTTAAGAAACATTGGAAGTTGGTAAGGGGCGAGGGGGGGGGTAAAATATTCAACCAGACACGGATAGGAATAAAAGGACGGGAGAGAGAAAGGGTGGAAAAGAAGGGCGTAAGATTAGTAAAACTTTGAAGGTGGGGGTAGGGGGAGAGAAAGAGAGGGATTAGAAATAAAAGGAGAAGGAGAGAGACAAGTAGTTAATGATATGGCGCTAACTTGTGGACTGTAGGTAGCTTTAGCGGTTGAGTCCTTGGATACATGTGATATGGAGTTTGACATGTTAAAGATCTATGCGGTTTGGGAGGGGGGCGTTGTTTGTAACAACTAAGAGGCGTCCTCTCAAAGCAAGCTTAGTTGCATTCAACTTAAGTGCATTTATATATTTAAATACATTGACTATAAAAGGTCTCTAAGAAATTAAAAATTGCCAGATATAGATTGAATCAATATAAAAGGATATGAAACTATGTAAATATGCATGTAGAAGGATATAAATAAAATAATAATAATAATAATAATAATAATAATAATAATAATAATAATAAATAATAATAATAATAATAATAATAATAATTAGAAGAAGAAACCCACAATATCACTGGTACAAGCATAAACCCACAACAGCACTCGAAAATGAGAACCACAAAATCCTATGGGACATAGACATACAGACGGACAAACTCATCCAAGCAAGAAGACCAGATATCATAATAATTAACAAGAAAGAAAAATTCTGTCAAATCGTAGACTTTGCTGTCCCAGCTGACCACAGGGTGAGTCTGAAAGAAAAGGAGAAATGAAGAAAATACACAGAGCTAGCCAAAGAGTTAAAAGGGATTTGGATGATGAAGAAAATCAAAATAATACCGATAATAGTAGGAGCACTAGGAACAATTCCGAAAAACTTTGAAAAAAGAATGACAGTAATTGGGATCAGAGGAATAGCTGCAAAAATACAACTAACGATAATGAAAATGGATGAAATATTAAGGAAAACACTTGAATGCAGAGAATAATACAAGAATACAATATAATGCAGAAGCGTTACAGGGAATGAAGAACACTGAAGCTGCATATCTACAAGTTCTACACCCTCATCATGCATCCCACCCCATTGTCTCATCACCGTTCCCCACAAAAGAAAATGTTACCAAAGAGCCGAGAAGGGTCAAGGAGGATGGAAAGACCGAGGAGAGAGCGCTGACCAGACCTTCGCTGGACAAGCACGAAGAGAACTGGGACCTTGGAGAGGCTTAATGCCACTCAAATTCCAGTATGGACCAATGCCCACTGCCAGCGAGAGATCAATGGTAGGAGGCTGTTGCGATGACGCAAATTTATTTGCAAATGCTATCGAAGGAGGTGGAGAGAACTGGACGTCTGGAGAGACTTGTTGTCACTCGACTTCCAGAGAACACCACAGGTCTCTAATCAGATTTTTTGTTGACTTGTGTGAAAGCTCCATGTGAGCCAATAATAATAATAATAATAATGATGATGATGATGATGATGATGATGATGATGATGATGATGATGATGATGAAGAAGAAGAAGAAGAAGAAGAAGAAGAAGAAGAAAAAATAATAATGATAACAAAAAATATGGAATAAGATTCGCTAAGTAATTGTATAAATACAATTGGTATAGGATAGAAAAATAAAACATAAAATAAAAGTAGGATATATAAATAAATATTATTAATTAGGCGAGATTAGGTAGATGTGTGATAAATTATGTTCCTAAAAATGTGGTTAGTTTAATTTTTGGGAGTCTGTATGGGGTTAATCGGATATAAGGGTTCATTGGGTAGGGGTTAAGTAATAATGACTCAGAAGTCCTAAAAGTTCAGGTAAGTTTAGATAAAGAAAGAGAGAAATGGAGAGGTCTAGGATAATGTGTTGGGGGTAATTATCTGGTTTAATACTCTAGTCAAGGTACTTGATATTAAGGGTTAAATGTATCAGAGTTACTAGGGTAAGAAATTGGTATAAGTGTACACATACACAGATATACATATAAATACAGCCACCTACCTTGAAAATGCTGCTGTGAAACCTGATATAGTTATATGGAATAAGTCAAAGAGAGTTCCAACCTTGGTTGAAGTGAGTGTTCCTAATGATGGAGGTCTGAACAGAGCTGAAAGAGAGAAACAGATAAAATATTAAGATCTCATGTATGATATGAAAAGAAACTGGAATCTTAAAGAGATATCAATCATACCAGTTATTATAGGTGCCACAGGGTTTATGAAGAAGAACCTGAAGTCCTACCTAACTAATATTCCTGGTGAACCAAGTGCAAAACAGATCCAGACAATTGCACTTAAGGGAACAAAGAGGATACCAAAAAGAGCTCTCGGTTGGTTTCAATAAAAAGTAGGGCAATGTTGACAGCTGGTTTGGCTGCCTCATACCCAGCATTACAATCTTCAAAGGAAAAAAATTAAAAAAGAATAAAATGAAGCACAAGTATGCAGATATATACTTACATATATATGGACATACCGAGTCAACTGTAAATGGTAATATAGATGAAATTAAAATTAACAATAATAATAATGATAATGATAATAATAATAATAATAATAATAATAATAATAATAATAATAATAATAATAATAAGTATAAAAATAAAAGTAGTAAAGATGTAAATAAGTATAGGGATCAAGTAAAATTCGCTAAGTAGTTTTATAGATAAAATGGTTAAAAGTATAAATGCATAACAAATATAAATATAAAAAGGTAAAGGTTATTAATTAGGTGAGATAATCCACAAGTAGGTTAGGCTATATTCCTAGTTATATGGTTAGTAGAATATTTAGGAGTTTAAATGTGGTTGGACTGATATAGGGGGCCTGAAGGTTTAAAAGTTAAAAGTTATGAAGGTAAGGGTCAAGTTATAATGAGTCAGGAGTCCTAACAGTTCTGTTAAGTTTAGATATAAAAGGTCTGGGTGTTTGAGATGGTATTTTTGAGTGTCTCTGCAGAAAATAAATGTAGCGATGCATGATGAAAAAAAAAAAAGAATATATCGGCTTTAAAGTGTATCAGATGTTTCACATATCAGGCAGTCATAATCCAGGGAGATGAAGCAACATCAAGTGTAGTTTTAGTAAATTTTTGAAAGCATGAGGGTTTTAAGGAATGTAGTGTTCCAGTAGATAGTAACGATAGCAATAGAAATGAAAAAGAAAATTTATCAGCTTCAAAGTGTATTAAATGTTTCACATGTCGGGCAGTCATTTTCTAGACAGATGAAGAGATATTAGGGGTAGTTTTAGCAAATTTTTGAAAGCATGAGGGTTTTAAGGAATGCAGTGTCTCTGCAGACACTAACTGTAGCAATAGACATGAAATTGAAAACTTACCAGCTTCAAAGCTTATAAGATGTTTCACATGTCGAGCAATCATTTTCTAGAGACATGAGAGATGATCAGACGTAGTTTTAGCAAATTTTTGAATCATGAGAGTTTTAAGGAATGCAGTGTCAGCAGACAATAACTGTAGCAATAGAAATAAAAATGAAAACTCACGAACTTCAAAATTCGCATGTAAGACAAGCAATTTCTAGAGAAAAAAGCATTAGCCATGGCTAATGATACATTAACTGAAAATACTTTGTTCAAACACCTTGGCTTAACGTTCACAGGTAACATGAATTGGAACAGATACATTGAAGGCATTGCTAAGGCTGCTGCAAAGAAGGAAGGCTTTCTCTACCGTGCTAGAAAGTTACTTATGCCTGAGAGTATCCTGTACCTCTACAAGGCCACCATTCGCTCATGTATGGAGTATTGTTGCCACATTTGGGGTGGTACATTTGCTACCCGTCTCTCCCTTTTAAACAGGGTCCAAAAGAGAGTTGCCAGCCTAATATGTCCGGCACTATCAGATAGGCTTCAACTGCTGTCCCATCGATGAAATGTTGCATCCCTCTGCCTGTTTTACAAGTGTTTTAATGGTGGATGCTTCGACGAACTACAAGCCCTTGTGCTCCCCTGATGTAAATACTCCCAACAAACCCGACAAACAGCAAAATCCCACTCCTACATCGTAGAAATCCCTAGATGTAGGAAAACCTTGTACTCTAATAGTTTCTTCCCTATGACTGCTAGACTTTGGAATTCCTTTCCGGATTCCTGCTTCCCTGACTGTACTGACATGCAGAAGTTCAAGTATAAAGTAAACAGACATCTTGTTGCTCATCTCTCAACATAGTACCCGTACAAATTATATCCCAGATTGTAGCTCCCTACATCAAAGTTGCACTGTGCCTTGTTTGGGATGAAAATGCAATAAAAAAAAAAAACCCAAAAAAACGTGTGTTCATAAATGCATATTTTTACAGTTTGAACCTAATTTTTCTATGTGAACAACCATTTTGTATGTGAAGAGAGCAACTGACTTTTACAAAAGATTAAAAGCAAAGACAAAGTTTGATTTACAGCAGAGAGAAAGTGTTGATGTTGCAAATTTTGTCAATGTTGGATGAACAGCCATTTCTTCTGCTCTAATTTTATTATACCGTATGTGTGCACAGTTTTTTGTTTTGTTTTTACTGAATTCATCTAAGCAGGTGAATATTATATGAATCATTTTAGCAACTGCACACTTTTTATTTTTCAAACGTCTATTATTTAGGCTGGTTTTTCCGTGACATAAAAATAAAAAGTAAAAAAACATCAACAGAAGAACTAATAACTACTTAGTGCTTTGAAAGTTTTGATTCTCCAAGAAAACTTTTTTGATAGATTTGTTGTTCTTGTCAGCTAAATAAAAAGTATACATTTGTATTATCTATCTGTCTATACTCCTATGTATTCGTTTTTCTTTTGTGTGTATCGATATTCATATTAAAATACTCTTTTCTATTTATTGTATTTATTTGCTTCTCCACCAAAGCAAATTAGGCACAAGGCCGTTTTTAATGTGGGGTAAAAACCAGCTCCTCTAAAAGTAGGCAAAAAGGGGGCACTCTGGTTACCAAAAATAATAATTGTCCCAGTATAGAGGGTTTCCCCTCTATTGACTGGTACAAATTATCTTAAGTGCAGCATCTGAAGAACAGATGGTATTTATTTGCTCCCCCACCGAGCAAATTAGGCACAAGGCCGATTTTTAATGTGAGGAGTGAAGGGAGGGGGAAGGGAAAAAAGGGGACCAGCTCCCGAGAGGTGGGAAATGGGAGCTGGTTAAAGGTCAGGCATGTGGGGTTGCCCCCACATCTGGTCTTTGCTAGTCATAGCTTGCAGTATCTGCCGGAACAGATACTACACTTTGATCCCGGCCCGAAGGCCAAGCACAACAGAAAAAAGGCAAGGTATTTATTTGCTCCCCCACTTAGCAAATTAGACACGAGGAGTGAAGGGGGAATGGGGAGCAACTCCCCGGGGAGTAGGGGAGTTGGATAGTGACAATTGGTATGAAGGGTTGCGCCTACATTGACCAAGGTCTTATATGTGGGGGCAACCCCACATATGGTCTTTGCTTGCAGTATTTGCCGGAACAGATACTACACTTTGAGATATTAAATCTTTTATTCATGTTAAAAATACAGTCAAAATCAACAATGAACAAAAAACTTAGGCACATGGCCAACTCAAAAGTGAGGATTGTGAGGGTCATTGATCATCGTTGTCACTCCAGAACTAAACAAAATCAAAAGTTTCTCCCAGCTAGTGTTCCACTAGGTTTGTAAAAGGAACCTCACTTCTGCGGGTCAGTCTCTAGGTGGGGATTCCCTCTAGATGGGGGTGAATGGAGAAAAGAAAATTTTGTGGGTAAGGGATGGGGGTTAGTTTGTATTTCTTTCTCTCCAAGATGGGTAAAATTTAGAGGAAGGGGTTAAAACAAAAATTGCAAGTAAGAGGGGGTGGGGATCTTGGAGGCTTCCTAATCGGGGAGGGATGGAACACACACTCAGCTAGCTGAGAGGCTACTTGTTTAATTTCACTTTACAGAACTGCGCATTCCACACCTAGGCGGGGAACACGTATTCAAATTTGGCTCCTCTTCGTACACACAGACTTGCTACATGTATCCATCTTCTGTCAAATGCCGCATGATGCAGCCTTCTTCCATCACATCTGATTTTCACCCGTAGTTGGTGTTTAAAGAAAGCGATCAGATCCTGATCAAAAAAAGGCAACACACCCCGGCCACCCTGCAGACGCGATGTCCAAATCACCATTCTCGCCACGGCCAGGATCGTAACGTCGACCATTCGTCTTTCCCGGTCCCACGGCGGCCTCACGTTGTCAACGACATTGGATACGGTAATTGGGCGAGGATGCTCAGGATCGATGCGAGCCGTCACCTCGCTGACATACGACCAGTACTGGTGGAGTTCACGGCAATCAAAGAAAGCATGATCAGTCGTTTCTACGGCTGTTGTCCCGCAATGGGGACAAGCAGGCGACTCCAAAAATCCAGAACTGCATTGTATGTTGTTAACTGGAAGTGCATTTCGGGTCAATCGCCAGGTCAGAGAGAACTCCGAATTGTTCAGATGACTCGAACCTGGCGCCCAACTCCACGCAGAGCGGATCTCACTCTGCTGCCAACCCAAACGCACACATAGCGGGTCGTCGGCGGCCCCCCTTACTAGATCCCTGTGGAATTCCCTACGGGTAGCAGTCACAAGGTCGCTGGACCTTGGTAGTCGTTTTAGCACGGCTCGGCACTCTTTCAGAAAGGCTGAGTCTCCCCGCGGCCTGCGACAGCTCTCGATAGCGGGGTCGAGAATGAGGTCGATGAAGGTGGCAGTAATCGCGGGGTGCCATGGTTGATCTTCTTGAAGGTGGTGGCTCAGGAAAGCCAGCCTCTCGGCGTCTCAATGACACTTCAAGTCTGGCATTCCCAAACCTCCCTCACACGGACGTTGGAAGCAGACCTGTCTGCTCACCCAGTGTCTTCCTTTGTCCCAAAGGAGGGAAAAGAGTTCGACAAGAGCTTTTAGGTGTTGTGCAGTCAGGGGAAGTACAGCCAGTCGGTAAAGGATGAGAGGGGAGACGTATGTAGTGCACGCCTCAGCTCTACCCTTTAAGGAAAGTTTCCTAGGAAGCCACGTATTGACCGCAGCCTCCACCTTTGACCATACCTCCTCCGACCAATTCTTATCAAGCTGGAGACCAGGTCCGAACCACATGCCAAGGATCCGAACCGGGCCATCCGTCCAGCTGAAGGGCGCCGGGAGGTTTGCGTTACCACTCCAGGCGCCCAACCACAGTCCGACAGACTTACTGCGGTTTTTCTTGGCCCCTGTGATTCTTTCATACTGTACAAGCGCCTCCGACACGATCTCGATGTCTCTGAAGCTCGACACGAAGACTGTGACATCATCGGCAAATGTGGATATCTTGGCAGCTGAGCCGCCAGGCAAAGCCATTCCACGCAGGCCGAATTTGCCTCCCCACGTCTCAGCTTGCGGAGCAGAGGCTCCAAGGCCAGGACGTAAAGCAGGGGCAACAGCGGACAACTCTGACAAACCGACCGAGAGATAACAAAGGGCTTCAAGCGCTTTCTGTTGACTTGCACGACAGCCATGGGCTGTCGATACATCATGGAGATCCATTTGCAGAAGTCCGGTTTAAAACCGCCTGCCAGGAAACGATGGTCAACCCTATCAAACACTTTGGACTGATCTAAGTTGATCAGCGCGGCTTCCATGTCATCATCTATTCCCCCCTCTAGGATCGTGCGGATCAGGTGCAAGTTTTTCTGAATTGATCTTCCCTTCACAGCGTAGTTCTGTTCCGGTTCAACCAACTCGTCGATAACAACCTGCAGCTGATTCGACAGGATCTTGGCTAAAATCTTCAACTCTGTGTTTAGCAGAGTTATGGGCCTGTAGTCGTCTAACTCTTCCCCTCCATGCCCGTCACCTTTCTTCAGCAATGTGATCACTCCCTTGGTTACCTGCCATGCGATGGATCCCTGAGCAAACCAATGGTTGAACACATCCGTCAGAAGAGGCAAAAACATGGGCGACAGCCTCAAATACAGTTCGTATGGCAGACCATCAAGTCCTGGCAATCTGTCACAGCTGACCTGCTTCAGTGCAGTAAAGACCTCCTGCTCCATCACCCGGCCCTTGCAACTAGCTGCTCTAGTCGCCTCAAGGTGGGGAGAGTCGGCTAAATAGTTGCTAAACTCAAGGACCGGAAGATCGGGCTGCTGCGTAAAACGCTCCTCGAAATGTTCTCGAAATCCCTCGCAGATCTCTCGAGTCGATTCCAGGGTGCGTCCATCCGGATGTCTAACTTTCGCAATGTATTTGTCCGAGCCACGCCTAGAAACCTCACGGCACACGTCTGCATCAGAATTGACTGCTTCGTTGCCTATCTTTCTAAGCCTAGCTCTAACTAATTGGCCTTCGTAATGCTCGCTAGTCTCGTGTAGAAGTTCCTGCCTAGCTAGTTCCTAACTAACCCTATCACTCTCCCCCATAGCCCAGGCTAGTTTCTGCTCTAGCTGCTTCTTCGTCTTGGCCTTATCTAGTGCAAGGGGCTGGGCATACTTGACTGAGAAGCTTCTGATCTTGGTTTTGAGACCTAACCACCATTTACTCCTGGTAACTGTCCCCACTAGTGCCTTTTTGATCAATTCTCTTAACTGATCTTGGAAGTCTTGTATCTCCAGTAGGGAGGTATTTAACTTCCAGTACCCCACTAACTTAGGCCTATTTCCTAGCTTCAGCTGGGCCATAACTAATTTATGGTCCGTCTGGCCTAGCCAAGTGAACGTAGGACAGGATAGGAAGTCTACTTCGCCTCTCCTAACTAACATACTGTCCAAATAGGTATTTGGATAGGAGGAAACGCTATTGGTCCACGTCCACATCTCCCGCCCCGGATGCTCGACCGGAAACCTGTCGACCAGTCCGCATCTAGCCATCAGATCAGCCAGGCTGGACTCGCACCTCTCCGACCCTCTAGCTCCGCCTCCTACCTTATCTATTTCAGGGTCTAAGATTGCATTCCAATCCCCCATTAGCACTACCCGCTTCCGACAATCTACAAATGCGTCGAGCTGACTGAAGAATGAGACCTTCTCATGAGCGGTGCTGGGCGCATGAACCGCAATCACTCGAAACACAGAATCTTTTACGGCAACATCTGCCACGACCAGCCTGCCCTCCGCATCTCTATGGACAACCTCGACCGTCCCGGACAGGGTACGTTTAACTAGCAAGGAGACTCCCTTCCCCCGGGGCTGCCATATGCTGAGAAAACCTACTTTGATCCCAGCCCGAAGTCCAAGAACAACAGAAAAAAGGCAACCCTCTTTTCTATTTATTTAAAAAGAAAATACAATTTTCTTATATATGGGTTGTGGAATTGCATTCACTAGCAAACGATCTAGCTAACTTGCATATTCTTTTAAACATTCATTTTAATTTATTCCCTATTAGTTACTTCGGTTTTTTAATGGGATAATCATCTTTAGTTAACTATTACGTGTAATTATATTCATGCAGATATTCTACATGATTTATACTTGCGTAATATTTGCGAAAAAAGTTTATAGTAAACACAAAATTGTTTCCATATATATTTATGTATGCGTATATATTTTTGTTAAACAAATCTGTCTATCTATCTATCTATCTATCTATAAAAGTTAACGTGTCTGTGTGTCTGTCTGTGTACATTTACCTACGCAACAACTCTGTCAATTTTTAGTCTACAGACTCGAAATTTGATATACAGGGTACTGAGATTTGGGAAAATCTTTGTGATCTGTTTTCGGCCAGAAATTTGGCTGTTAAGGGGTCAAAGTTCAACGATTTGACCTTTGAGAACTCTACCAAACTCCTCCGCCAATTTTGGGTATAAACACTTGAAATTTTAGATATAGATTCCTTGGACATGGATCTAACTTAATAACTTGATTAGAGCCCTAAACAATAAATGTTAAGGGGTCATAATAGGGAGTAAAGTTTAAAAAAATTGACCTTTTATTTTTTGTTTTTGTTCTTTTTCGCTCAGCATACAACTTACACCTGGGCAACGCCGGGCACCCATGCTAGTACTTTTATAACAGTAGAGACAAAAAATTACCAGCGTCAAAGCATACTAGATGTTTTGCATGTCAGGCAACCATTTTCCAAAGAGAAAAAACTTGTCTCCATAATTGCAGATTTTTATAGTTGGGACTAGTTTGGATGCATGAACGACCCAATTTGCACGTGTAGAGAGAAAATTAATTTAAATAAAATGGATTAAAAGCAAACAGGATGAGCTGAATTTTGGACAGGAAAGAAAGTGTCCTTATTGGAAATTTGTCAGTTTTTATTGCATTATTATTTGAAAAGGCGTTTCTTCTAAAGTTTGGACCGCCATTATAACCTCATTTTGACTGCAGGAAATTTATGTAGATCCTTTTTTTCTTGTAATAACTGATGTAAGCAGTTTGTTTCATGCTTCAACAATTCTGAGCATGACAAACTGTTTCTGAAAAACATGCAAGATCTGCTGTTTTCTAACTTTGTACACATGTAAACATGTGATAGACAACTTGAGCTCCAAGAAAGTGCTTAGGGCTGTTGTTGGCAAGTGGCTTTTTAACTGTCTTCTGCTAGACATCAGATCACGGATTTCTCTAACCTATCTCAAGTAGGGTATAGATCCAACCAGATGTGAAGTCGATTAATCAATCACTTAGTCTGCATCGATAATCATTCCCCCACTTGCAGTCCTCTCCAATTTGGAATACTTTTTCTTTTATTGATTCTTTTGGGAAGAAGCAACGAGAATCGGTTTACTTAAAAGGGCTGTTCTCAATTTCAATTCAAGACCGTGATAAACAGAGAGAGAGAGAGAGAAAGAGAGAGAGAGAGAGAGAGAGAGAGAGAGAGAGGTACATAAAGAAAATAAAGGAAAACGTTGGTTGTATAGAAATAAGGATAATGTGCAGACACAGAAAAAAATGGCCTCTAACTTCTTGTAAATAATGTTTATGACAATAATTTTATATGGACTGAAGAAATAATAATATCCTAATTGTCATGAAGTTGTCCGACAATTTTAGAAAATGGATCAATGAAATCAATCAAACATCGGTTAATAACCAATTCTGGGAGATGTGAAATTCGTAATTTATCATGTGCAATGAACTGTTATGGACAGTGAATTGTGGGTCAGAGCAAAAATAACCTTCTTAGTGACACACAATATGGCTTCCGTTCTGCTAGATCTACAGCAGATGTGCTTACAGTTATATCTCATAGGATTAGCGAATCTCTCGATGGAGGCAACCCTTCTAGGGCAATTCCTCTTGACATATTAAAAGCCTTTGATAGAGTATGGCATAAAGGTTTACTTCACAAGATCTCCAGTTACGGTATAGCTGGAAATGTCTTCTCAATTATTAAATCATTTCTCTCTGATAGGTTCATAACAGTAGTGGTTGGGCAGAAATCAGAAGCCCACAATATTAATGCTGGAGTCCCTCAGGGGTCCATCCTGGGCCCAACTCTCTTCCTGATCTACATTAATTATCTTCCAACTCACATCCTTATATCATTCATAGACATTTATGCTGATGACACTACTATCTATGGTAGCACATCTAAGACCGTAAACGACCAAGTTCTTTCTGATTTTGAGCAAGTGGTACAATGGGGAAAGAGGTGGCTGGTTACTTTTAATGCATCTAAAACCAAACTTCTATCTTTATATCATCAACGTTCTGATCCCCATCTGGCATCAATTGAAATAAATGGTTCTCGTCTTGAGGAGGCCTCATGTTTTGATAAGCTTCTAGGCTTGACCTTTACTCCTGATCTTAAATGGAACACGTACATTAAATCTGTTGTCAAGGCTGCTGGAAAAATGTTAGGATCCTTCTATCAATCCAGTAAATATCTCACTGCTGATGCAATTCTCTATCTATATAAGAGCCAGGTACATCCAAGGATAGAGTACTGTTGCCACATTTGGGCAGGAGCTGCTAGAAAGGACTTATCCTGCCTTGATAGTTCAAAATAGACTTCGTAGCCTCGTAGGGGATGTCCTTTTCTCTTCCCTGCAACCTCTATCTCACAGAAAAGATGTTGCGAGTTTGTCTCTGCTTTATCGTTATTTTCATGGCAAGTGCTCGGCTGAGCTCCAATCTATGGTCCCCCCTCGCCAAACTTTCACAAGAAATACCCATCTAGCAGAAAACACTATTAATAATTCCCCCCACTCTTTATCTGTGCCTAAACCTAAACGTAGATTCCATGAGCAAAGCTTCTTTCTTAGAACTGCACACCTATGGAATTGTCTTCTGTTTTCCTGCTTTCCAGCTGACTACAATATGGTTGTCTTCAAGTCTAACATAAACAAGTTTTTGATGAGCTGTTCCATATAAGTTAACAAATTTATCGAATTTCCATTACTAACGATTACTATATTGTCGAATTTCTACTGTACACTCTTTAACCTTTATCCTCAAGTGGCCTCTTGGCCTTGATAAGTGGTGATGCCTATGTAAAAAACAAAACAAAAACCAAAAACTTATCAACTCAGCATTGTTTTGTTTCAAAATAGATAGATGCTTTAAAATAAGTTGAAACACCAAAAATCTCAAAAACGTCAGGGTGGTTGTTGGTAAAATAGACAAAGACGACCCAAGATGGCCCTTACTAATTCGTGAGGAAAGTGATTTGTTGTTATTAATTTAGAAAATTTGTTGAATGAATGCATGTGTGCATAAGTGATTTTTCGAATGTCTGCGTGGCGTGTGTATTGACGTGTGTTGACGGTGTTGGCAGCGGCAATGTTGTGAACGCAAGAGGCATGTTCTCGTTGTGTCGTTGAAGCGAGAAGAAAGGAAAAAAAAAACTGAACTCTCTCCGTTGAAGACTGTTTGATGCACTTTATACATTTCTGGCCAACTCCAGAACACGATTGCTCCTGCTGATATTTTGGCTTTTGGAAAAGCGTTAAAAAGACAATCGTCTTAATTTTTTCATTGGTTACTTGTGTCACATGATGCTGTCTTCAACTACGTCCACCAAAAATATGTTCATTTTACTTTTGTTGTTTTGAGAAAAGTGTGTGGGCGTATTTGAAATTGTGCCGTTGCTGACAAAACCTATTTTTGTGCAAAATGCGTGGGGAAAATTGAAATGAATAAAGGTTCATTTATTTGCATGCGAGCGTGCGTGTGTGTGTGTGTGTGTGTGTGTGTGTGTGTGTGTGTGTGTGTGTGTGTGTGTGAGTGCACAATAGACAAAGACGACCCAAGATGGGCCTTACTAAAATCAGGGATTACACTCCGCGTCCTCCAAACAGGTGCTTGCATTTGTTCTTCATGAATATACATCTTTGAAGTAAGAAAAAAAAATATCCATATTCAAGTTTGATGCATTGATTAAAAAATATTTTCAAAACTACAGAATTTATTCAAGAAAGCATTTTATATCTTCCATTAAAGAGCAGCACTTTTTATGCTCGTCACACCCTTCCACATCTTGTCACTAATCACAAGCAAGGATTTATCTCACGTGACTAAAATTAATCAATCAATGGAAATCATTTGAAATTGAAGAAAAATCGTCTGCTCCATATATTAAAAAAAAGAAAAAAAAGATCAATGTGGCTACTTTTTCTTACGTCTGAACAGAATATTTGAACTTTTTTACGAGTGAAATATTTGCCGATTTTACAATATTTGTTTACATCTGCTTTGATACTATACTTTGCTTTTTTTTCTTTTGTATCAGAATCACAAATAAATAAATTTATCATGAATTTGTCATTTGTCAGAATGGACCTTAGCATCAAATTTCAACAACTTAATGAAGGAGTTTTTAATGTCATACTGTGATTTATTGTCAGTCTAAAAATAATGAAAAAGCTAACACGTGTTTCTAGGAGAAATCAAAACAAACACATTTAGACAGTTAACAAAATACTCCGGTCATCAGAGAATTATTTTCCACTCAGAACTGTATACCATCAAAATGAAACTATGTTGTATTGCTACATATAACATACAGAAATAAAGAAACATATATATGTAACAAATAAATATTACCAAAGGCAAGATGTTACTCTACGGATAGATTTTTGGTGTTTCAACTTATTTTAAAGCATTTATCTATTTTGAAACAAAAACAATGCTGAGTTGATGAGTTAGAATGACAACAAGATGGTGAAAATGTCTCGAAAATTGCTCAACACTCGAAAATTAAATAAAAATACTGATAGAAATCCACCCAATAAATATTACTATGACACTTATTGGATGGAGTTCAATCAGTATTTTTATTTATTTTTGAGGTTTGAGTGGTTCTCAAAAATCTGAAAATTCTGCTATTTTGGTGTCGTTCTAACTTATCAACTTGGCGTTGCTTGTGTTTTGAAGTAGATAAACGCTTAAAATAAGTTAAAAACACCAAAAACTTATCCAGGAAGGGAGGAGAGTAAATTACTTTTATTTTTTTACAGATTTGTGTTTTTGCTACGTTTTTTTTCTCGGTTTGTTGTCTACGGTAATACATATTTGGAATCTGTTTTATGTGTTTTTTGCTAATTTTCTGACATTTATTATTACATTTGTCAGCATTTTTTTTTTTTTTTTTTTTTTACAAGGTGGTCACCACTTATCAAGGCCGGAAGCCACTCGGGGATAAGGGTTATTGATTTGATAAAGTGTCTTACTGAAGGGGGTGGTTCATCAGGAATTTGTTTATGTTGGACTTGAAGACATCCAGGTTGTAGTCAGGTGGGAAACAGGCAAATGAAACAGAGTTCCACAGGCGTGCACTTCTAAGAAAGAAGCTTTGTTTATGGAATCTATGTGTTGGTTTTGGCACAGATAAAGAGTGGGAAAAATTTTTGACAGTGGTTTCAGCTAGACGGGTGTTTTTCATGAAAAATTAGTGAGGAGGACCAGAGATTGGAGCTCAGACGAGCACTTGCCATGGAAGTAACGACAAAACAAAGACAGGCTCGCAATGTCTCTCCTGTGCTATGAATCTTTTCTAAAATGCAACAAATGTAAACAACTTAACAAGTTTGTTGCAGAGGTCTGAAAGTTTGAATGTGCCATTCACCGTACAACTAACAAGGTAGACATGGAGGCAAAGAGGTAACAACTCTAGAAGTGTAAGCCATGTTTAGTTTCAGAACAGTTTCAGATGGTTCTAAACAAGTTTGGAGAGGTGACTGGTTTGCAGTAGACAGAACAGTTTCCGATGGTTCGCTGTTACACACAAGTCCTAAGAGGTGACTTGTTTGCAGTAGACAGTTCCACAGAGCAAAATATTCTTACCGTGTCGAGACGGAAAAAAAAACATGTGAAATTGCTATGGAAAAGGTTTAATATTTATGGAGCAATTCTGGTTTCTGATTGGTAGGTAGCAGAACGTGAATTAATTTGATTCGTCATTTCCTAGCAGCATTGTTTATAAATAGAATCATCCGACTGTGTGGAATCATACCCCATTATAACTCCAAAATATTGTAAAATGGCAAAGAAGAATGACAGACATGGATAATCGTTTAAAGACAATGGATATCATGTTTTTTATTTACCCCCCCCCCCACAAAAAAAAACCCCAAAAAACAAAATGGTAAATTGTAGATAATAGAGATTATGTAATCAAGACCAGCCAGAGCAAGATGGGATTAGTCACTGGAAACCAGTCACTGAACATCAGTGGGCACTGGAACAGGGGGCTGGACATCAGCAGATGTTGGACGTCAATGAACTTTGGAAACTAGAGGCTTGATGTCAATGGGCACTGGAACAGATAGCGGGACGTCAGTGGATACTCGAACTGGACAGCAGTGGGCACTGGAAACTGAAGGCTTGACGTCAGTGGGCACTGGAACAGATAGCTGGATGTCAATGGGCACTATAAACTGGTAGCTGGAGTCAGTTGGCACTGTAAACAAGTAGCTGAATGAGGTGCTGGAAGCTACAAGAGGCTGGAAGCCACAGGACGTGCTGGAAGCTGCAGCTGTCTAGAAGCTGCTGCAGGTATTGGAAGCTGCAGGAGTGAGCTGGAACCATTGGAGTGAGCCAGAGTTTGCTGGTTGTAGAAGTCTCAAAAAGCAGGCTGTAGTAGAGAGTGAAGTGTTCATACAGATGGTTTGTGGTGGTTAGTCCTGAAAAGGGCTGTTTGAACTAGTGCTGCTGAGACCCTTCAGTTGCTCGGCTCAAACTTAACTTTAAACTGCTTTTGAGGCATCTTTAAATTTATTTGGCACTTTCGGTAGCACTATGAAGGTCTTTTAAGTTTTATTTTTTCACTTCTCATATAAAAAAATTAATTTTTCTTCTAGGGAGAGTGAAAAACTTAACACTATTTTACATCTATGTAGTTTTTTTATGTTCCTAGGCAACACCGGGCAGCTCTACTAGTTAAAACATTAAAGAAAATAAGTAAGACGTGTGTGTTATATTGTTGGGGGGGGGGGCTTCTGCATGACATGGAGAAGCATATAGCAAGTGTATATAAAACAGGTATGTACAAAACAAGGGAACCAACCCTTGTACATGTTACATAGTAGTCCATGTAATGTTCATTGCATGTGTGTGTGTGTGTGTGTGTGTGTGTGTGTGTGTGTGTGTGCGTGCGTGTGTGTGTGTGTGTGTGTGTGTGTGTGTGTGTGTGTACACGTTTTTAACACATATAATAAACTGATATAGATACCTTTAGCAATAGTTCAACAAACGGGACAAATAGCATCATTGTCTGCTTGGCCAGACAAGGGAAGGACATACCTTTTCAGTCAGTATTGTTCCAGACGTGCTTCTAAAAATGTAAGTCCTTTTCTACCCCAACAACTCAAACAACCAAATTGTTTTTCCACATTTACATTTATTCCTGTTGCAACGTTTTTGTTCTGGTGTTGCACGCCATTCATTTTTCAGGGATTACATATCACTGTCTTTCCCGTTTAATCCTTCCATAGCTGAACGATCCCCAACCAACTGAGAACTTGCCTGTATATATTCAAACTAATCCTTTCTGCTTATGTTATTCGACTACACAAAGACCTAACCGGTAACTTATCAGTCATGTTTTCTCTGGCCCAATTTTATTGCTTTTTATATCTACGTTTGAAAATCTATTTTATTTATGTCCATTACATTATTTTTTTTTCTATTAAAGCATATTTGTTTTTATTTATTTAAATTTCTTCTTGTTATTCTTTATAGAACCTAATCAAGTTTAATTCCTAAAATGTCATTTAACCATATTTGTCCTTGAATTGCATTTTTCTCTTTAAACAAATCTAATTCAATCTACACAATAATAATAATAATAATAATCTTCTGGCTGAAATAATTCTGCAATACCTCGGGTTGGTTAATTTGCAACCTGTGTTGTCCCTGTGCGATCACTAGTAAACAATCATTAAATTTGATGTCAAGAAGTACTAAACAAAAAACGTGTTTGTAATTACCCTCTTAGAACAGTAGTGCAGTACACACTCAGTAAGAACACTTAATTAATGTATGTAATTACCTTAAATTTGTTGACCTGTTTACAATAACAGATCGAATATATGGAATTTCTTTATTTGAATATTTTTTTTCAGGATTCTTTTTTCTTACTCTTCATCATTGCATTGAAAATATGTTTTGTAAATAAAATTCAGCAAAAACCATATGGGGATATTTCAAGTAATTTAGTCCATGTATTGAATGCGTTATTCAGTTGGAACTACAAGCCCTTGTACTCCCTCGACATAAATACCCCCGACAAACAGCAAAATCCCACCCCTACACAGTGTTACGTTTCATTATTTATTATTATTGTTCTTTGTTAAAAGTGCATGTTATTGAGTCTTCGAGAGAGAGATGGTTGTTGTGTCTTAGAAAGAGAGAGAGAGATGTTGTTGTAAGAGAGATTGTTCGTGTTATAAAAAGGTTCATATATATATATATATATATATATATATATATATATATATATATATAATGTTTAGTAGAATGAGGAGACAGTGTTCAGACAGTCTTAGTGTTCATATTGTGTATGTAAGATGTGTATATAAAGACATTTTAAACCACATGATATACAAGACATATAATAACAATTTTCACTTTACCTTTTGGTAGAATTACAACACAAAGACGACGTTTATAAAAACACATGATGGGTGTATTTCTTCTCCAGACCGGTCGTGGTTTTCATCATCAAGAATACAAAGCTTCACATATTAAGTTTCAAAAGTGACCGTCTCGCTTCTAGATGTTCGAATCCCATTGCAGACTCTCGTCTGTCGTCCTCAAACTCCCTCTCCGTTTCTCCCCCAGTCTCTCCTTCTTAACTCTAAAGTTTTCTAACTATATCTAGAACTTCCCATTTTCCATGACGTCATACACATGTTAAAACATGTGTCTTCTTTCACGTGTTGTGGACATGCGTGTCCAAAACTTTTTCCTTTGTTTACAAAAGGAATTTTAACCTATATTCCCAATAACCTATATTTCCAATATGTTAAAAACATGTTTATTAAATTATCTTGTAGTTGCATTCCTCAATTGAATTTTTCATAACAGAATTGAAATGCACATTCTTTTCTTGAAACTATTTTATCTCTAAGCTAAACAATGGTTTGTTTTACATTCCATTTTCTAATTCTCTCTCGTAATCTATTTCTAAACCTAATTTACGAGGTTCGAATTTCGTCTATTCTATTTCATTTTCATTTTAACTACATCTCTCTATTTTTATACTTACATGAAAAGGGGACAGCCCTTATCATGTAACACACAGTAGAGATCCCTAGATATAAGAAAGCTTTCTACTCTAATAGTTTCTTCCCCAGAACTGCTAGACTCTGGAATTCCCTTTCAGGTTCCTGTTTTTCCAACTATACTGACACGCAGAAGTTCAAATGTAATGTGAACAGACATCTTGTTGCTCAAGTCCCTACATAGCATCCCTGCAACTTACATCCCCGATAGATGTATAGACCTAGTGGATAACCCTCAATGTCCTTTTCTCAATTTCGGCCTTGTGCTATATCTAAGAGGATTCATCAATCATCTTTGGGGGAGCTGGTACCTGTTGTAACAAAGATGCTTCAAGACGAGCCCAAGTTGAATGATTGCTTTTATATATATTTTTATTCACTCCCAGGCATTTCGTCACAGCAGAACTGAAGTGAATCTTGGCTTGTGGTTACAGCGATGTTACAATAACGTTGAAAAAAATTGATGAGAGTTTGTGGGTTAGTAAATGTAGGATAGTTGAGGTAGCATGGTCAGTTCACATGTCAAGAAAAACATAGGAGGAAGTGATAAGGATAAACTTGAAATAGAGATAAATAAAGACCTGGCCAGAAATAGATTAGTTTTGAAGTCTATTTCTTAAAGCCATTCAACACAGGCTAGCCCATGAAACAGACATTAAACCAAATATTATTTTTATTATTATTATTATTATTACTAACGGATCAGGGGGGAGCAGCAAGGACGGGTCTTAAAATATGTTTAAATATATTTTATAATTCATGGAGATTTCGTATTTATTATTACAGAGCCAATTCTCTATTGAATATTATATTGTACCTAATATATAGTTGTGATCACAAAAGTTTAAAGAAAATGACTTGGGTGCCATCAGTTAGAATTGAAACCAAAACATTTGTCACTCCAATCACGTCTCCTACCAATGTAGCTATCAAGAGATAGGCAAGAAAGATTTAATTTGAAGGAATGAATTGAATTTGAGCATGCACAGAAAGAAGTAAAAATATGTCGGCAAATTGAAATGAACAGTTTGCATTACAACTTGCCGACATGTTCATCTATTCAAAGATTTTACTCATTATAAACCATTCTTTGTGTATGGTTGCTATTTCCTGTTAATTTTAGTGTTATGTCAGTAGTAGTTTAAGAGTTTATCGGTTAAATATTTACACACAGACAGACATTCACACACACATATACATTTTCTGTTTTATTTATATAGATTATTATTATTATTATTATTATTATTATTATGGTGGTGGTGGTGGTGGTATTGGTTAATTAGTGTTGTTGTTGGTGGTGATGGTGGTAGTAGTGGGAATAAAGATGACTCATCATGTTAACTTAATGTAACAAATGTATCGAAATATTAGACGAGATGGTCTTTTTTGGTCCATACAAGGTACCAAAGATAGGATTTCTCTGCTTTTTTTTAGTGGAATTCCATGATTTTTTTTATTATCTAGCTACTGCTGATACTATGTATGAATGTCATCACCGCTGTTACTGAAAGAGATTGCTTAACGAAATACATCTAAAGGTTCTTGGTTCATTTTTTTTCTTTTGCCACCATAACCAAACATATTTTTTGCAATCTTTGGTAAAAGCCCAGGTGCTACTTTTGTATATTCAGAACTGATGTAACAACGACTTTGAAGTTACGTTTCATCTTGGTCAGCAGATTTGACTTTCAGATGGCAGAGTCAATTCTCTATTGAATATTATATTGTACCTTATATATAGTTGTGATCACAAAAGTTTAAAGAAAATGACTTAACCAACCTTATCCAGTTCAGTCGTTGTTGATTTGAAAACATAGTTCAATTTACGTGTGATTTTCCTTTGCAACTTTACTGCTAAGACAGACTCAAGAGTTTTAAAACAAGTTTAATTTGAGGACCAGATATTTCCATGTTGGTTCAGGACAATGTGCTCTGCTTTGCTTAGTGTCTTACTATTTTATTTACTTCTATTTCCGGGAGGTTAAATACAAGGTCAAGTGAAAATCGTTTGCAGATTTTTGATGATACTACCGGCTGGTTAGTAATATCAATCATAATTGGTTAGTAATATCAATCATAATTGGTTAGTAATATAAGTAATAATTGGTTAGTAATATCAATAATAATTGGTTAGTAATATCAATCATAATTGGTTAGTAATACTTATCTTTGGTATCTGCTCAAATGGACATTGGTCGTTTGTATCTCTTTAGTCTCTCAGAGATGGACGACCATCTGTTTATGTCATGGGTAGCAGAAACAAATGGAACTTTTTTCTTTCAACGAATCAATGCCTCTCCCCTGTGTTATTTGGCCACATACTGACCAATCAGGGGTGCGGCGCATTGATCCTTTCTATCCCCTAAGGAAATCAGACAGCTTCCGGTCTGAAGGAAAAAAAACTCTTTCTTACAGAGAGAGATGCCAAGCTGATCGAACCTTTTTCCTCACTCTCTCTCTATCTCTGTGTTATTTCATCCAGTATTGACAATTCCTACTGGGAATAACTACCATGATAGCACCAGGTGGCCAGAGTCCAGTTTTTGCCCAGGAATAATATCTCCCTGTGAACATTCGCCTGAATAAATCTTTTCTTTGTTACATTTATTGAAATTGTTGTGCTCGTTGTTTCAGAAGCTTGTGTTGAATTATTTATTTTCTTAGGTTGTGCCCCAAAAGCATGAGCCCTAAACATGCATAAATAAGAAAAATTCCAGAAACAAAATGAGGGACGTAGGTGTCCTTCCAAACCTAATAGATGATAGTATAGATTTGTTTTTCTATGCATTGGATTGCATATTTTGATGCTGCAATTGAATGGCAAATGTTACAGGTGATAGATGTCCAGCTCAAGGAAAGAAGGGCACAGAGAATTAAAAGTATCTCTGGTAGGAGTCCAGTCATACAATAGTGATTTCATTAAATCGGGAATCATGCTGAGATTAACCTATTTGAGAAAAGTTATCTGCAAGATTATCTGCAGATGAGCCCCCTTTGAGTGCATATTGTGTAGCCATTATCTCCAGTGGATATCTTCAGTAGTCACCTTCTGGGTGGTTGAATGGTGAACGCTGACAAAGGCCAGAATTCGGTCAGGGGCAAAGAGATTCCAGGACAAGCTATCAGGGCCAACTCTCCAATAGTGGTGATGGCGGTGAAGATGTTGTTGGAGTTGGATGGTCAAGGAAGCAGTTGGATTTTCTGAGTGCTCATGATCAGTTGAGCCAATCAATATGTCTCTCCAAGCCAGATGAGCCGTTGGGCTCCATTGTGTTTATTGTGGTTTGGTCAGGAAAAACCCTCACTTTGCAATTATTTTTAATTGGCATTGTGGTTTTGTTTGGAATTGAAACTTTGGACAGGTACAATGAGTGGGATGATCATGACATGTGCAATGAATGCATACATGCGCATGTTGATGCTTTAAGCAAATTTGTTCCACTCAATCCAGGCATTACGTTAAAGTCATAAAAGGGTGGCACATATTCAGCAAAAAAGTTAAAACAATGGGAAAACTGTGGTAGATGATGCTGTGGAGGATTGCGATAAGTGCCGAGTTTAGAAATAAGATCTTAGACTATTCCAGCTCAACTCCTCACTGACGACTAGAAAATAGTAAGCATTTGGTTTGGTTTAGTTGTTTTGTTTTATGGCATAGCAACCATTTTTCAGGTTATTTAATGCTGAATCCAGTTATTTTAGAAAAAAAGGTTTTTATGCTTCAAGTTGTTTATATCTTCAAATATTTATTTATGGTGTGTTTTTTTTTTGTTTTTTTTTTATGCTGTCTTATTTTACGGTGAATCAACACCTTTCAGATTATATAAAACTGAATCCAGTAATTTTGGAAAAGGTTTTTATGGATTAAGTTCCTGTACAATCTTAGAGGTGGAATCAGTCCAGTGCTTTCGATAGGGCCGACCATTGCTTCCTGGCATCTGTTCTAAAGTCTGCCGGATTCCAACCAGGCTTCTACAAATGGGTCTCCGTACTGTACTGTGCTCTGATGACAATGGTACAGGTAAACAAAAAGCATTCGAAATCTTTCACTATCTCCCGGTCCGTGTGCCAGAGCTGTCCATTGTCTCCTCTGCTTTATATTCTTGCATTGGAGCCGCTACTTTGGAAGCTGAGGCAGGAGGAGGTAAGTCTGGTCCTGCGTGGGATTGTGCTGCCTGGCAGATCGAGAGTCAGAATTTCTGCATTCGCCGATGACATCACCATCTTTGTGTCAAGCTTCTGAAACATCGAGACAGTGACAGAGGCGCTCACACGGTACAAAAAGACAAAAGGACCATGGGGCCAAAATCAACTGTAGCAAGTCGACCGGACTGTGGTTGGGAGCCTGCAGGGGCACTGACTCCCTTCCTGCTCCTTTCAGTTGGACTGACGGCTCGGTTCGGATCCTTGGTGTATAGTTTGGACCGGATCTCCAGTTGGAAAAGAATTGGTTGGAAATAAAGTCAAAAGTCAATGACTCATGAGTTTGAAGGAAACTATCCTTGAAGAGCAGGGCAGAGGCGTGTGCTACCTACATCTTTCCGCTCATCCTTTACCAACTGGCTATACTTCCCCTGCCTGAGAACTATCCAAAATCTCTACAGAGCAAGTTGTTTTCGCTTCTTTGTGACAAAGGGAAACATTGGGTTTGCAGACAAGTCTGTGTTCAATGTTTATGTGAGGGAGGTTTGGAAATATTCAATTTGAGGTGTCATCGAGATGCCAAGAGGCTGGCCTTCCTGAGACGAACCTTGAAAGAAGAGTCTGCATGGACCTCCATAGTCAAGGCCATTTTTCCTGACCTCATTCTCGACAAGATCAAAGTGTGTCGAAAACCATGGAGAGACACGTAGTTCTTGAGAGAGCGTAGGGCTGCACTAAGGAATCTCCAAATGTTCAGCAACCTTTCACGGTTGACTAGAAAAGAACTATATAAGGAACTAGTGAGGGGGACTGCTGCCAATCTACTCGTCAGGCCAAGGAAGTGCCGGCATGTGTTCTTCGATTCCAGTGAACTCAGATGGTACTGGGTATATGTCAACTAGGTGACAACTCGCATCGCTCCCGAATGACCTTGCCTGCTGGACATGTCCTACGTCATCCCCAGTACAGAGCCGCTGTGGGACAGGGAGAGATAAATGGTGTTTTTTGTGATCCTGGCTGCAGCCAGAATGGTGATATGGAGTTCAAGAGTGCAAGAGAAGCTTGGGGTCGAATCTGTTGCTGATCAGGATTTGGTCCTCTTCTTCAAGCACCAGCTGAAAGTAAAGATCAGATGTGATAGGAAAAGATTATACTCTGAAACCTTTGACTGAAGATAGTGAGTCTGTGCATGTGTAGAGGTGCCAAGTTGGAGTTTGTGTTCCCCGCCTAAGCATAACGTACACGGGTCCAGATCCTGCTGGACTCCAAACCCTTAAACCAAGCGTTTAGACTAGGTTCTTGGCCCCCTCCTGCCCCAATAGGAAATCTCAAAGATACCCACAACCTGATCTTTTCTTTTTTGTCCCCGGCTATCCCAATAAGCAATCTTGGAGAAACTTCACATACCCGCCCCAACCCCAGTTTCTTTGATTCTGCCTAGAATTTCAGCCCCATATAGAGTGCTTGTTTTCAGCCAACACCAAGCCGGAAAACAGTGGACGTTCTACCACCTAGAGAGGGTTGGGAGGGTTTTACTAACATTTTGATTATATTTTTGGACTTTTTTCATCTCAAACCAATGAAATAAAATTAAACAAACGACTTTTTATAAAATTTATGTTTACAAGTTTATTTTATTGCTTACTAGCAGTTCAGCCTGGCTTTGTTCGGGCCCGATGTACTGTTCATAACTTGCCCTCTGTGTAAATACACTTTATGTAAGACCAAAATTTGTTTAAACCAAAATTTGTCTGAGTAATTTCGTAGAGACCGCAATGGTCAATTTTTTTTTTAACTTTGACCCCAATTTTGACCCCTTAACACTTATCATTTTGGTTTCAAATCAAAATACAAATTTTCACCCATGTCCAAGTTTCAAGTCCTTAGACCCAAAATTGGCGGAGGAAGTTGGTAGAATCTGCAAAGGTCAACTCTTTCAACTTTAACCTTTTGGCAGCCAAATGTTCGCCCCAAAACTGATTAAAATGCTTCCGCATGTCTGAATACCCGTTATGTATAAATTTTAAATGTTTAGACCTAAAATTGGCTGAGTAGTTTGCTAGACACCGCAAAGGTCAAACCTTTTGAAATCTTTTGAACTTTGACTACTTGGCAGCTCAAATTTTCGACCCAAAGCGATTAAAAAGCTTGCCCTATCTCTGAATACCCTTTATGTAAAATTTCAAATGTTTAGACCAGAAATTAGCTGAGTAATTTGGTAGAGACCGCAGTGGTCAAATTTTTTTTTAAATTTGACTTCAATTCTGACCCCTTAACATTTATTGTTTTCAGCTCAAATTAAATTAAAAGTTTGATTCATGTCCAAGTAACCTACATTTAAAATTTCAAGCGTTTGGACCCAAAATTGGCGGAGGAGTTTGGTAGAGTTTTCAAAGGTCAAATCATTGAACTTTGATCCCTTGATAGCCAAATTTTTGGCCGAAAACCAATTAAAAAGATTTTCCCAAATCTCAATACTCCTTATGTAAAATATCGAGTCTCTAGACTGAAAATTGACAGAGTAATTTGTTAGGGAAATGCACACACACACACACACACACACACACACACATTTTCACTTTTATAAATATATAGATAAAAGAAAATTGAAATAAAAAATAAAATAAAATAAAAAATAAAACACACACACATACGATATGATTTGAGAATGTTAGGTACATGAACCCCAGTGTGCTTGAGGTATTGTGGTGAATGAGGAGACTAGCAAAGGTACAGTGACAGGATGACCATACACACCTCCTCCCCAATTTCTGAGTGGCGCTTCACAGGTAGGCCGTTTGTATGTCTGTTTCTATTTTCCCCACATCCCGCCCTGATCTCATAATCACAGAGATGGCAGGGAGGTAGTGCTCTCTTCTGTCGGGTGCTCCTTCAAAGGGGGACTGTGCAGGCCTCTTGTCCACTTGCACTCTCATTCTCATAGTCTGAGGGTCGAAGAACACTGCATTTCCTGAGAGGCTACTAATATCGGATTTGCTGCTTGATGAGAATGAGGTTAGTGCGAACTAGAGTGATGGCCCACTGGCCTCAGCCCCAGAGTCACTCCTGCTGTCCAGTGATTGTTGTAACTGTGTCGCCGGCCTCAGGTCCCTAACATGATAGGCACATTGTCAACCATGACTGACTGCTAACTCACCACATTGATCACTCAGCCCTGTGTATATCTGTCAGTGCACAGGCTTCCCGGGGGCTTCACACAGACAGGATCCTCCGGTGCGTACGACCCCTGTCCTTCCTCATTGGCGACTTCTCTGTTGTTGTAGATTCCCTTTTCTCGGACGCAGTATTGGTAGATTGCATTTGCAGGTGCTGTTCCTGGAGAGACACCATCCTTCAGCATGATATTGTACCAATATACGACTTCTGAGACAGTGCACTGCCTCCTGGCTGCAATTCTTTTGATGCTGCGATAGCTCCTCTCAGCAATACCGTTGCCAGATGGCACATAAGTACATTGCAGTCGCAACCAAGAACTGCCTGATCTTCCAGCTGCAGAAGGCTGGGTCATTGCCTGTCAGCACCTCTTCAGGCATGCCTCTTTCAAAGAACACAGATTACAGCTGGCGAATAATGTAGGAAGAGTCCTGGCACCCAAGTGGTCTCCAGACCACAAAGCGCGTAGGTCCACAATCGATGAGGGTGAGGAAGTGATTGCCACCATAATATGTGATATCCATGCCCACTCTCTGCCATGTGCCGCTCACTCCCAATTGCCCTTTTTTCCACTGTATTGGAGCCGGGTCGATTGATTGACATGCCTGGCAACTTTCCACTACTCTCTTGACATCTACCCTTCTTACTTCTGAGTCAACCATTTTGGCAAAATACAGTATTCGTTTAATCCCTGGGTGTCCACATTGCCGATGAATCTCACTGATATGATCCGCATCCATATTACATGCGACTGCTGCACCCAGCTGTTGCAGCATCTCAGAATCTCCCCGGGTATCAGCCAGCAGCCACCGTGGTGGTACTCGTGTCAGTGCATCTGCTCTGTTGCTTGCAGACCTGATCAACGTTACGTCTACAGTCAGGTTATACTCTAATTGTATCAACCAGGGTGGCGAGCTGCCTTCGTATCAACATCTCACTCACTGCCCGTGTGGTTAACTGTGCTCTTCCAGTCAATGCATCGGTTATCCACCGATGAGTGCACGCAAAGTCCGTGATAATATATAGTACCCTGGCTTGCCACTGAAGCACCAGGGTAACTCCTTTCAATGTGGTATCAAGTTCGGCCAGGTTTATGTGCCTAGAATTATTCTCTGGATGAAGCCAACAGACATCTTCGATAATGCCATCATCAACCGCAAGGGCAACTCCAAAGGCTAGTGAACTAGCGTCCACCCAGACTGTGAACTTGTTCCTGTTAACACACCAGTTCTCTCGCACAGTGTCGTCACGAGTCACTCTGGCCAGAGTTTCTGTAAGTAAGCATGCTCAAGAGCATGGCATCATACACTTAATCGTTCCATCCCAATGATACGGATGTGGCACGATGTCTTATGACCGCCACTGCCACCTTGAGCCAATCACACCAAGGAAGTGGCCCACTAGCTTTCTACAAACAGAAAAAAACGTTCCGACAAGTGATGTTAGATGGGACTTCCGGAACGTCACCACCTCTCCTCCAGTAAAGACCCTCCTTGCTATCGCTCACATACAGGCCAAGCTCATCCTCGGGGTATGGAAGCAGCCAGCCATTGTTTATCCAAGTCTGCAGTTCTTCCTACTGCTCCCTGAGTCTCATTGGAGGAGAGTAATCTGATAGTCAGTTCCGTAAGGATATTGAGGGTTGGTCGCCAGACCACTTCCGAGATGCCGTCCATGCATTGGTTTCCCTGTTGTACACCGCATGAAAGTCAGGCTCGTCCAGGATAATCGAGGTGCAAATACATTTCTCATGTCGGGAGAACTCTATCTTGCCGGTGCAGTCCACAGTGATTCCACCCAGCTGTGTAATCAAATCCATCCCTAGAAGTAGGTTGTACCCAAGCAGCTCTCTGTCCATCACCAGGGCTTACACGGTTACTGCAGGTCCATTGCCGATGCTTGTGCTGATGACGCTCACCCAGCAAGAGACCAGCGGCCCTCCACCCACGGTTAGCACCAGAATTTTCTCCTTGTACCAAGTGTTGCAACATGCCTTGCGTACCAGGGTCTGGGTGCACCCAGTGTCTACAAGGGTGAGGCATTCACGTCCATTAATGCGCATGCTCAATGCGGGCAGCGTCTTGTTCAGTGATGATCTGGGGAGAAGACTAGGACTGTAGCTTACTCCCCTTGCCCGTTTCCTGGACAGGATCGTGCCAGGTGTCCTCGGTTTTTACACTTGCAGCACTGAGGCCCACTAAGGCTTCGAGTCAGTGAGTGCGACGATAAACAATCACAGGCCAAATGGTTGGAGCCACCACACTTGTAGCAGCTCGTAACGGTGCCGACCCAACGTGTCCCCTTTTTGTGATAATAGAGTTTGAGGCTATTTGTACAACTAAACGGCAAATTTGCCAACTTTTCAATAAATGTTTTTACAATCATATTTTAATAAATTTTTATACAATAAATGTTTTGGTTTTCAAATGGCGCTCGCACAGTTTAAACAATTATGAATATGTCATTTTATTTTCTGTTTTTAATAAAAAAAAAAATGTTTCATGAAAAACTTTCCCGTTTTCATTACTTAAATCGAAACATTTCCAATTAAACAATTATGGATATATGTTCTCTTTCACTTTCTTTATTTACTTTTTTTTCATAGTTCTTTCCGGAAGTTTATCTAGTTTAATTTTTTGTTTTGTTTTTGTTATTTATTTCATGCTTCAACCATAGTTTAAAATACTGATTTCTCCCTTGGATTTTTACGGCAGGTGCGTGAAATAAAATGGCATCTCCAGTTTCGGCGATAAAGTGTAGAAGTACCGTTTTACCGAAAAAAAAAAAATGTTGAAAAATGATTAAAAAAAAAATACTCAAAATCGAAATAAAAGAATGTGGCTTTCAATACACAAACTGCTACGGCCATTTTCGGAGCTCACTCGGGATTTTCTGCCGATGATCAAACTTGTCCGGATAAGTACTGAAATCCTCCGGATACTCTTTCCTTACAAGTACCAAAGGAATCTTTGGGTTTCTCTCCACTATGGCTGATCCATTTATTTATTTATTTCAATGTAAAAAAAAAAAAAAAAAAGAGTAGGAGAGAATAAGGTACTTATTGGTGGTAGGAGTAAGTCAGTCAAATATAAGAACAGGAACACACCCACTCTCGCATACATATGACTAAATGGCTGCTGCTGTTGTTTTTGTCGCCCGAGAAACCACCACACTAAAAAAAATAAATAAATATGTATATATGAGGAAAGAGTAATTCTACTATCCCAAATACACGCAAGTAATATTAGTAGAGTAGCAACACTAGTAATACCTGCCAACGTTAGTAGTAGTCGTACTACTAAACAATAAGCCGTATTACTGACGGCAGAGACACAGCTAGTTTTTAGCAAGTGCTCGTAGAAATGCCGACTTTAACGCCTACCATCGATGGCTCCTGTCGTAGCCAAACAAATCGACTCTCACACAATTTTTGTCGTGGATCTTAAATTAAATTATATATATATATAAAATATTAAGAAATACGACAGGTTTTGTTTCAATAAGATCAGCTAGATCAAACAAACCCGTGATACATTTATGTTATCTATATCTATGTATAAAATACCAAAACCAACTGACCCAGGTTTTCGTAGATCTTTATACGATTAAAAGAAAAACAACATATTCCTAACCATATTTCGTTTTGTAGTACAGTTACACTATTGGTGATAAATACAAAACCAAACAAAAATACTACGACATATTATTCGTATACTTTGTGATACGAAGTAAGTAATTATTATTTAAGTTACATTTTAAGTACGTTTTACTTTATTTTATTTTTTAAATACAACATTCAACCATGGCTGGATATTACGGTTTGGAAAACAAAGAAGTTATTCGAATAAAAGTAAAGGTAAGTGTTTTATTTTATATAAAAACACAAAAATATGATTTCATTCATTCTTTATAGCGTATTTATTTAATTGTCTATTTAATTTATATTCTTGAAAATGAGAATGTTTATTTGTTTTGTTTGTCGTGGGCATTAGAAGATAAAACTCATTCATTCTTTGTTTTTGTTTTTTTAATTTAATTTATAATTAATGTTAAATCCCCCCCCCCCAATAATTTCGTTTATCTTCAATAATAAAAATCAAACGGTGCTTACTTTTGCCACCGCGCTATTTTTAAATTAAATTTTTCATGTTAAATTCAAGCTTCACGATATTAAAAATTTTTTTTTTATTAAATTGTTCGGTGGAATCGCAGAATAGTTACAAAACACATTTCCATTCCCATGTTAAGAATGGCTTTAAAAATAATGTTATTTCAGCACGGTGGCAAAAGTGCACAAGTACCAAACTAATTTACAAAATTATTAATTTACTATTTTTACAGAATATACACCGAACTGTGTTTAACCTTTTCTCTACCAACTAACCCTAAGCTATCTTTCTTTTAGGTTGAGTTCGGTAAATGTCGGTTTGGTTTGCTTCAAATTCTGTTGAAGCACCTTTATTTATTTTGGTGCTAAATGCACTTACTGATCCGAAATATTTTTTAAATCGTATTTCCAAGTTTAAAGTTTTGATATGTTTTTTTAAATTCAATTGTAAGGTTAAAGTATAGAATAGGTACAAAACACCCTCCCCTCCCCAGGTTAAGAATGGCTTTTTAAATAACATTATTTCAGCACGGATCAATAAGTACATGACTGAGTCCCATTTATTTTTTTAAAATTTTTATTTTTATAGAATCGTTAATGTTTCCAATGCAAATAGTTCTCTGGGTACCCCACACTGCAGTACTACTCCTCTTACACACATACAAATCTCCGAGTGGATACGGAGCGAATCTATAAAATTCCCCATTTCTTTCGTAGGTTTAGTCGATCTCAATCCTGAACAGTTATTTTCATTAATTTTAGCAAATTAAAAAACAAAAACAAAAAAGAAACTTATTAATTATCTAACTAATCAGATAAAAACATTAATAAGATTATGGTTTATTTGTTATATATATTTTTGAAACCTACTTTCTAAAAATATATATTTTAACACTCGGGCATTGGTAAAATTTTACCCTTTGACCTCCCCCCCTCTCCGGTCTTAATGGAAAATGAAAAAAAAAAAAAAAAGAATTCATGCGATTACTTTTCAACAATCTGAAAACACGAAGAAAATAGTTTAGACTTTAGAGTAAGGGTTCATTTTTCAATGACGTAAAAATGATTACTCAGTTCTTGATCACATAGTATAAGACGGAACATGTTTTTTGAATGTACATATGAAATATGTTAGATCAAAATAAAAATGGCGACCATTTGGGAAATAATAATAAAAAAAAATCTTGTTCTGTCCTACGTTGTGTCGTTAAGAATTGGATGACTCTTTTATTACGTTATATCAATATTGTGGCAATCACGCATATTCATTCGAACCATTGCTCCGTTAACACTTAATAGAAAATAAACGGTGACTGCCGATTTGGCATTCCCGCTGAAAATAAGGCCTTTTCAAAACGGGTTATTGGGCAAATGTGTATTTCAGCGGCGTAAATTATTTGACAGACAAAAATTTATAAAAATTATTTATTTTTATATAAAACACATTATTAGACCCTAAGGCTGAAATAAAACTCGAAAAAATTTAATTATTATTTTTTTCAACATTTTGTTATTAGACTAAGTGGTGAACAACGGAGATCGCCATCTTGTTTTGAAATTTTGGCCTTTCTAAGGCTTGCCAGAGTGGCCTTTTTAAGGCCAAAATTGGCCTTTATTACGCTCCTGCGTGGAACCATGGCGTGGCTACCGAGAGTACGGTGGCCGTGACCATGGCCCATGCAAGAGCGTTAAAAAGGTCAAATTTGGCTTCAAAAAGGCCAATCTGGTAGTCCTTACAAAGGCCGAATTTTCAAAACGTTGGCGGCCTCGATTGTTGGCTAATAAAAAATGTTGAAAAAAATAAAAATTAATTTTTTTCGGGTTTTATTTCAGCCTTGGGGTCTAATAATGTGTTTTCTATAAAAATAAATAATTTTTATAAATTTTTGTCTGTCAAATAATTTAAGCCGCTGAAATACACATTTGCCAGTTCTTGTTTGTTTTACTTCAATGTCTTTAAATATGATAAATCAGAATATCCGTAAACTTTTTATGTTTACTTTTATGAATATATCACAAGTTTCTTTCTTTTTTTTTTCTTTTTCAAATGAATATAATATATATAAATTTTTTATACTTTACAGACACAATTTCACAGAAAAATGAATGCATCTTAATAGTTCCAAGAATATGAAATTAAAAAAAATGATATGCGATACATTCATGAAAGTAACTAGAAAATTATTGCCAAAACAAAATATATATTGGTGTATATAGCTTTCTATATCAGTTCAGACGATGGCAGGATATCGATGCGGGAGGGTTTATAGGTGTACTTTATACCTAGGCATTTCGAAACCTAATGCTTCTCTTCAGAATAAGAAAGAAGAAATTAGGTTACATATAAAGTGAATGCGACGTCTAGCTTAGGGCACACTAGGAAGGAGATATTAGGAAGGAAATATTAGGAAGGAAATTTTAAGATATCTGAAAATATGAGGGAGAGAACAGCATGGGGGGGTAGGTGAGGTATTCATGATTGATGACATAAAGAGGGGGTATATTGCAGGCAGAATAGGATTAAAGAATTATGGAAATTATAGATAGAGTAAATATTTGTGCTTTTCCCATGGTAAGCTTGGGGATTTATCTAAGGCTCGAATTAAGGTGAAGATTGGTAAAATAGTGAGGAGCGGTCCAGAATAGTGTCTTATGGGGTAGGGAGAGTGGGGGATACGAGCGAATGGGATGATAGCCTAAGTAGACGGACTATATATATATTTGTTCACTGTTTTTAGGAAAGAATTCCATCAAAGTGCTTGATTACAAAGAAAAAATTTCAATATAAGAACTTAATATTTATTTATTTAAAACAGTAAAGAAGGTCAGAAAAACATTGGTATCGTCGGTTTTAAGCCTAACATAAGGGGGACCAGTTAGTGGTAAATAATGTTAGGCTCTTGTCAGCCATAGCCTAACATTATTTACCATTAACTGGTCCCCCTTATGTTAGGCTTGAAACTGACGGTACCAATGTTTTTCTGACCTTCTGTACAGTTACATATGTTTATGAAAAAAGACTATATTGAAATGGTACATAGAACTCGTGGATCTATTTTCAGCAGGGATGCCAAATCTACTTCCACCGTCTTTCCTATTGTCACAGAGCAATGGCTCAGATGAGTATGTCAATATAGTTAAGTGCCCCCCCCCTTTTAAATTTAGAAAATGTTTTTATTGCATTTTCACCCCAAACCAGACACAATGCCACTTTGATGTAGGGAGCTACTATCTGGGACATAATTTGTAGGGAGCTGAGCAGGAAGATGTCTGTTTACATTACACTTCTGCATGTCAGTACAGTCCGGGAAACAGGAACCTGGAAGGGAATTCCAAAGTCTAGCATTCCTAGAGAAGAAACTATTAGAGTAAAAAGCTTTCTTACATCTAGGAATTTCTACTGTATAGGGGGTGGGATTTTGCTGCTTGTTGGGTTTGTTGAGGGTATTTATGGTGCGGGAGGATACAAGGGCTTGTAGTTCATGGGAATATCTACCATTAAAGTACTTGTAAAACAGGCAGAGGGATGGAGCATTTTGTCGATGGGACAGCAGTTGAAGCCTAGCTGATAGTGCGGGACCTATTATGTTGGCGACTCTCTTTTGAATCCTGTCTAAGAAGGAGAGACTAGTAGCAGATGCACCAGCCCAAATGTGGTAACAATGCTGCATGGGCGAATGGATAGCCTTGTAGAGGTTACTCTTGGCTGTAAGTAACAATATTTTTTACAGACCATTTTTTTTTTTTTTTTTTTCTTTTAATTAATATCTATGATTCTAAAGTATTTGTACAGAACAGCACAAAAGTATAATTATTTTTTTATTTTTGACTCAACAATTTCTGTAAATTTTTTGCCTTTTCACCTCAAACAAGGGCTACTTTGATGTAGGGGGCTATTATCTGGGACATAATTACAGGGATACTATGTAGGGAGCTGAGCAGCGAGATGTCTGTTTATGTTACACTTGAACTTCTGTGTGTCAGTTCAGTCGGAGAAGGGACTTCCAAAGTTCAGCAGTTCTGGGGAAGAAACTATTATAGTAGAAGGCTTTCTGGCATCTGGGGATCTCTACTGTGTAGGGGTGGGATTTTGCTGTTTGTCAGGGGTATTTACGTCAGGGAGATACATTCGTCAGAGCATATACCATTAAAATACTTGTAAAACTGGCAGAGGGATGCAACATTTCGTCGATGGAAGAGGCTGAAGCCTAGCTGACAGTTTGGGACTTATTAGATTGGCGACTCTGCTTTGAAACCTGTCCAGGAGTGTAGACTAGTAGCAGATGCACCAGCCAAAATGTGACAACAATACTCCCTACATACATGGACGGATGGTGGCCATGTAGAGGTACAGGATACATTCAGGCGTAAGTAACTTTCTAGCACAGTATAGAGACCCTACCTTCCTCGCAGCAGCTGCGGCAATGGCCTTTTTCAGCTCCTTATTCCCTGTGAACATTAAGCCGAGGAGTTTGAATGAATTACTTTCAGGTAATGTCTCATCAGCCATAGCTATTGGTGGTTAAAAAGGTTTCTTGTAGTTATTAAAGGAAAGAAGCTTATTCTTAGTAGCATTAAATGTTACCATCCATTTTTGTCCTCATTCCACTACAGATTGGAGGTTTTCCACTATTGCCTTAGATATGTGTTCATTTGTTTTACATTCATGCCTGCCATAGAGCGTGGTGTCATCCACAAATATACTCATCTCAGAGACAGTTATATTAGGGAGTTAATTTATGAATATCAGGAATAATAACGGCCCAAGGATCAACCTCTGAGGGACACCTGCATTTATATCGTAATTTTTATTTTTCCATTGATATCATGGGGTCAAAGGGGAAAATTTGACACTTGTGAGCTACTAGGATGGCCGACGGAATCACTTTTTTGGTTTTCCAGTTGGGATATAGGGAGAGTATATAGCAGGGGCAGACAAATGAAATTTCAGGACCGAATCGAGTGGACCTGAACGAGAATCACCTGCCAAATAATTTTTATAGAATGTTTTAGTATGTAGTATAGTTTTCGGAGTTGGAGGTGTTTATTCCGAAAGCCGTTCTTAACACAGGATGTTGGGGTGTTTATACAACACTGGGTCATTCGTAAAAGAATACCGGTTAAAATTATAGGTGGGGGAAGGGGTTTATTCTCGTTCAGGTCCGCTCTGAATTGAAAATAAATGCTGCTTTTTTTTTTTTTTTTAATTTATTTTATTAATGCATGTTCTAAAAGTTTTTTTCTTTTTTGAATAAGAAAATACAAAACTAACTTGTTATTTTTAAACAAAATAGACTTTTTTTTTACATTTTTAATAAAACATGAACATAATTTTTGTAACGCATTTTTGGAAGCAAGTTTCTTGTATTAAAAAAACAAAAACAAAAAAACTTGCATTTATTTTAGATTCGGTCCTAAAATTGCATTGCTGACCTTGTTATGCACTCTCCCCATGTCCCAACTGAAAACCAAAAAATGTGATTCCATTCTTGTAGTGCACATGCGCTGAAAATTTGACTGAATTACTGACATTTTCCCTTAAAAATAAGTTTCTTTGACAGACAGTATACAATTCATTTAACACATTTTTTTTATTATTAAATAGTAAATACTACTCCATAGGTTTTATTCAGCACTTCTGCAGTTTAACATTTAAAATCAACATTAGAAATCCATCCTTAAGATGGAAAAAGGAGGGGTGTAAGGTGGACGGAACTCTCCTAAAATGAAAACAATTTTCTTGTGGATGTTACTTAAATTCCACTAGTGCCATTTATTATTTCACTAGTAAATTACTTCACTGTTGGATTTACAATTGGTCAGTTTATAGTATTACTCCCGTTTTCAATGTTTTTATTTGTTTACGGTTACATTTAGAAACCGTTATTCGGGCATTTGACAACCTCATAAAATCATCTGATCAGAGACGAGTGATTCAATGCTTAGAATTACACTTAGTAAGAAAAAATACAAAAAAAATATTTGATGTACGCACTCGTCATATTCCAAAAATTACGTAAATTGATCAAGTATTCGTTCTATGACGAGTATGTACACCATAAAGATGTTTCTTTTCGGTGTTTGGTAAGATAGTCGACAGATCGATTTTTTTTTATTTTTAAATATGTTCTTTTAAGCAGGAACAATATTACGTACTTAATTGCCATGTCGAAATCAATAATACAAGATGCCCTCAATAAATCTCCAGATTTTTTTCGTATGAGCACTTTTATTGATTTTATTGACACATGAAACTCTAGTCCCCTTTGAAGTAATCCTCCTCCAGCTGCAATGCACTTGTTGTACCATTTCAACTTCTGGGAGGCCCCATGGAAGTCCTCTTGTGTGAGCATGTTAATGACTCTCGTCACAGACTCTTTCATCTTAATTGTCTCCTAACGACAGCCTCTAACTTAGAGTCTAAGGTTTTCCTTGAGCTTAGGGAATAAGCAAAAGTCATAGGGAGCAAGGTCTAGAGATTAAAGAACAGTCTTGATGCCCATCTTGGTCAAATAGTCTGTGAGAAGAATGGAGTTATAAATTGGTGCATTGTCTTGGTGGAATTGCCACTGACCCGATTTGAAGAGTGCCGGCCTCTTCTAAAGGAATCTCTTCCTGAACTCCCTTAAAACTTCAATATAGTATTCTTTGCTGATTGTCTGTCTAGTGGGAACCCAGTGCATGTAGATCATGTCTGTGCTATCAAAAAAAAGATCATAAGTTTCTGGGTGGATTTGCTCTGTCTAGCCTTCTTGGGTCTAGGAGAGTCAGCATGCTTAGACTGGGAACTCTATCTTTTGGTCTCTGAGTCATAACAGTAGGTCCAGCTTTCTTCGCAGGTCACCAGAGCATCAAGAATTGCAGCATCGGAATTGATCAGCTCGTCCATCTTCCTGCTGCCATGACAACATCTTTCTTTCTGATCTTCTCTGAGCATCTTTTGGACAAACTTTGCGCAAATCTTTCGTATCTTCAGTTCCTCGCAAATAATTGTATGTACAGTTCCCACACCGACATCAAACTGTGCACTTATTGTCACTATGGTCCTTATCCATGAAATTCTTTATTTGGCCAATCAACTCTGGTGTTCTGAATTCCCTACTCCTCATAAACCCTGCCTTCCTTGAATCTCTTATGCCACTCCAAAACTGATGCTTGATTCATGAAAGATGATCCAAAAGCAGTTTGAAGCATTTCATATGTTTCTGTGTCAGTTTTTACAAGTTTAAAACAAAATTTTATTGCATATCATTCTTTTAAACTATCCTCACAGTCCAGATTGCATTATTTTAATTCACCAGCTGTGACAATCGGACTTTTGGTAGGGTGTATTCTAATTCCTACTGTAGCTGTTCATTTAAACCTGAAATCATAAAAATTGGTTAGTCATTTCATAAGATATATAACAATAACATACTGAATTTTCAAGAGTCTACGACTATTTTAAATGTCTTTACAAAAAGGTTTGGAAATTTAAGTATTTATTTAATAATTTTAAAAAATTACGAAGTAAAATGTTATTCATGGTTAAAAGTAATTTTTATGTAAAATTGGGTGAACTAGGATTTTTTGTAGATGTTAAAAAGTAGACGGTGAAGAGTTCACACATGGGACATGACTCGAAACGCAAAATTAAAAAAAAAATGTCATGCCTTCAAACATTTGTAACCTATAGCGATAAACTTTTTATTATTAAAACCAATAGCAGTTGTTTTACTCGAATTTTCGTAATTTTTTAATATATTACTATTTTCGACATTACATAAGTATGAAACAACATATTAGAAAAAAAAAATCGATCTGTCGACTCTACCTTAACAAGCTTCTTTTTTTTTTTTTTTTTTTTTTTAATAATTCTAAATAGGCACTCGTGATTTTATAAAATTATCAGAAAATTTATATTATTGGGTATGAGATATTGCCAACCTTTATGATGTGGTTCCTCCTGGAAATACCCGATTCTAAAATCCAAGTCGGCACTAATGATGAATTGTATTTGGGAGGAGGTTTATTATTAATGTACGCATGAAATATGGCAAATCAAAATAAAATAACATGAAAACTTATCAGTTGAAAAATTTCACCATGACCCGTAGGTATGTAATGTTTTCACTGGAAATGCGTTGGTTTAAAAATATCACCACTGTAAGCAAACACTGAAAATATGGGTGTGCATTACAGTGGACAACAGAACAAAAAAGTGGTCAAGAAACAAATGCATAACAAATGTTACCAAAGGCAAGATAAGTGACTCTGGATAAGTTTTTGGTGGTCTGACCGATTTTAAAGTGTGTTTTAAGACTCTGAAAATATCAGTTACATTTATTGGGTGGATTTGTATTGGCATTTTTATTTATTTTCAAGATTGTGAGCCAGAGCATCATGGTGCCATCTTTGTTTTTGTTTTAACTTAAACACTCAGCACTACTTGCTTTTCACGTTTAAAACATGCTTTAAAATCAGTTAAAACACCAAAAGCTTATCCAGGTAGCTAGAAGAGTAACATATCTTGCCTTTGGTAACATTTATTTATTCAATAGTTGTTTCTTAACCTCTTTTTTTTGTTCTGTTGTCCATTGTAAAACCCAAAAATATTACTATACACCAAAAATTATGGGAAATTGCCGAGTAGAATTTTAAACATAATAAAAAGTAATTATTCAGATCCCGAATGACAAACATGCATGTTGTCTTTA